>NW_022706010.1:369542-393889 GCF_011630105.1 Anneissia japonica
AGCTAGGCCTAGCTAGGCCTACTACTCTCAGTTTTTTTGGAGGGGCATGCACCCCAAGATATGCTACTGAAGATTAGGTGAAATTAAAACCAAAATTTCTTTGCACTGTTTTCTAGCCGATTAATTAAAACTCAAATTCAACTAAAACCATTTTACTTCCTCATTATAGATAAATTCTGGCTTATCAAAATGTTTTGTCACTGGGTATGCCTATCCTTCCTGGATCAGCACTGTATCATACTTAATTAATTTCATCAAAAATGTATAGGATTTGTTGAGTCTCATCTCATGTACTCTCCACACCTTCCAACTAACAGAATACAGTAGATGATGGTCTGTAAATAGTTATTTTTTTGTGATAAAAAAACTATGCAATTTGCAACACTTTGATTTTCTGAAGTGATGTTATTTCAAAATAATATGAGAAGGCATTCCTAATGATCTTCTAATATGACAATTTAGCCACGAATCAAACTTTTTAGTTGAATTTGACAGTCTGTGATATCAGTAATAGTTTATGCACTTTTCACTAATCATCATGAAAGCGTTGACCTTCAGCAAGAGTCGTAATTGTGATTGCCATTTCTCTTTACCTTTCGGCACGAGGCACAATCTATCTTCTGAGCACCATTGAGGTCCCACTTCATTATCTATTGAGAAAGATTCTTTGAAAGGGTGTATAGAATTGTCTGATTGGTTCAATAATTAAACTAAGGTTAACTCCTAAATAATGTATGGTTAAATACTTATTTTTCTCCAGTTTCTTCTAATTATTTGACACCTGAAATAGTTGTGTTAACTACAGTATAACTAACTTCAAAGACCTAGTTGGATTAAGAACTAGGAGACTGAAATTTAGATGCCTATTAGAATACATTCAGTGTGATCAATTAGATCATATCTTTAAAGCCGAGCGCTCACTACTACGTAGACTGGGTTCCAGTCCCTAGTAATCTTTGTCTTAATCAGTTGAAATGCTTAAGAATAAATCGATTTTGGCAACAAATGGCGTTCCATGTTACTTATTTGCATGGCGTTCCATAGTATACTTTTTCTGGGATTAAAGTTTTTCAACATAAACTGACGCTGGTGGCGCTTTCCGAAATGTGCTAATACTACGAAAAATCCATAAATTAGAGATTTGCGGCAAGTCTAACTACTACGATGATCGTATGACCCAGTGCATCCAATCTTGGTGCTGCATTCTTCATGGCATCGCGTCAGCCGGCAACCGTCAGGTGCAGTGATAGCCTGGTTTAATTCAGTCCAAATAAGTTAACAGCAGTCATTAAATTCATGTACATTACTGTTTATTAAATTTTCATGTTATTTATTTCAAAGACTTGCCTCTAATATCTAGGTCAAAAGGTTGTTTAATAGGTTTGGTCCATATTCATCGGCTTTTCATCTATTTTTAGCACTGAGCATATTACGGTAGGTCAGTAGGTGAAGTAGAACATTCAACATCATAAATAAACCCGTGAAAATGTATATATTTCCATATATTGTGTATGAATTACAGTACTAGTATCTGTACATGACTGAAATACAAGGATTAAGGTACTAATTTTCCGAAAGGATAACACAAGCTGAAAAGGCAACTTCATTAACAGCTTACTTTAGCAAATGTTTAGATCCCAATTCAAAGACTTGCCTCTAAATATCTAGGTCAAAAAGTTGTTTAATAGGTTTGGTTCATATTCATCAGCTTTTCATCTATTTTTAGCACTGAGCATATTAGGTCATTAGGTGAAGTAGAACATTCAACATCATAAATAAGCCGTGAAAATGTATATATTTCCATGGATTATGTATGATTTACAGTACTAGTACTGTATCTGTACATGACTGAAATAAAAGGTTTAGGGTACTAATTTCCTGAGAGGATAACAAAAGGTGAAAAGGCTACTTCACTAACAGCTTACTTTAGCAAATGTTTAGATGCTAAAAAAAAAAAAACTGATTTTGAAGTATGTAAATGTTGGGTGTTATAGAAGTTATGTGTTATGCATATAATCTACATTCCAATCTCCCAAGTTTTCACTTTTCACCTTGTTGTCTTTGTTTTCAGGGTTCCCTAAGTAAATTTACTCTACCAGTCTAATTAATGGAAGACTAATACTGTACTAATTTGGAGCTGATGGGAAATTTCTGTCGTAATTAAAACAAGCTTTAGTAAATCTTCTTCTCTGGACTATAGTTCAAATATATGGAATATTCCATCAAAATTCAGGCTCAGAGAGAGAGAGAGATTGAGATCTGTTAGCTGTATGTTGTAATAATAGTAGATTGAGCCAGGTTAATAAAATGGACAATTTGGATGGTTATTTCAAAATTTCTTGATTGTAATAGAATTGTTGCATTGTTTTAAGATCTCTCCGAGTCTGAAAGTTATTATTATTGTTGTTATTGTAATTATGGTATTAAGGATATTATTATTATTATTATTATTATTATTATTATTATTATTATTATTATTATTATTATTATTATTATTATTATTATTATTATTGAGTGTGACATTAAACGTCAATACCGTTCGCTATGTATAAGAGCCAACTCTCTCAGTAGGAAATTTGGTAAATGCTCTATGACGACAAAATGTTATTTGTTTAAATGCTACTGTGTTAGTATGTATTGTTCTACTGTTTGGTGTAGATATAACAAAGGTTTTATAAGATTGTTGAAAGTCGCTATAATAATGCCCTTCGTTTATTACTGCGACAACTGAGGCACTGTAGTGCGAGTTTTATGTTTGTATCCAATGGTGTACTGTCCTTTGACGGGTATCTTAGAAACTCTATACATAGTTTCAGGAACCGTGTGAAAATCAGCTCTAATTCAATCATTTTGGCCATTAAGCATTATGCTCTTTCCAATTCTAAAATGTATAATAAGTGGAACATTGTCGTCCATTAAGATGATTTCCTGATCTTGATGTTTTTCTTGATTCAGTCTATTTTTCACTTTTGTCTTATATTTATATGTATTTGTATTGGTTTATCTGTTCTTTTGTATGGACATGAAATTCCGAAATAAAAGATGAATGAATGAAAAATAAATGAACTATTATTTTGGTATGGATATTATAATGTAACCATCTATATAATATTCACTCTTAAAGCCCCATTCCCGGCAAAATTTCAATTTTTAAGAAAAATCTAATTTTTTGTATAATGTTATAAAGATTTATAAATATAATACGGAATTGCTAGTTTAACTGAATTTAGACATTCCTAAGAATGAAAAAAATGTAAAATAAGACTGAAATTTGATTTTTTGTGTTCCACACAAAAAAAAAATGCGGATGAATTTTTCATTTTGATTTTGCGATAGGTCGTGAGAAGAAATAACGTAGGCGCCGAAAACATTAGCCTATCCAGCGCTGCTAGGCTAGGCCTAGCCTTACCTCGATTTAGGTTCTGTTAACACACATAAAAACGGCCGAAATGATATTTTCCGTTGCTAGTGACACTTGTGAAATATAATATTTCATAGGAATTATTTCAAATTTGTTAAAAAACTGATTCTGACTGAGATTTTGACACTTAAACAAACATATCTCAGCCTAACCGAACGACCGCATTGTGCGAGATGCGAAGTACAAAAACTAATCTCATTAGAGAGGGCGCACTTTATTTGCGTAAAACTAAAATTCATGCCAATATTTTTCCATGATTTATAATAATTGGAGTAATGCAAATGCACATTTTCTAAAAAAAGTCAATTTTTAGTGAAATTTTGCCGGGAATGGGGCTTTAAGCAACCAAATATATTACTTTAGTTGACTTCACAAAAAAATGCAGACTTTTACAAAATCAACATTACAGTATTTCATACACTTTCAGAGGGGAGGGAGGGGTGCTGAAAAAGAGTACTGTTTGTACACTTGCCAAAATATTTATAACTGTAAACGATAATTCATTTGGCTTTTAATTATCTTGTTTCTTCTTATTGTGTATGGCCTTGCATTTGCGTGTTTAAGTAAAACATATTATTATTATAAGAGTACAGAAACAACAATATCTTCTATTGTGAGTTTTTTATTTATCTTGCAATTGCTTTATATTTGAATTTCATTTGTGTTTCTATTTTGAACTCTTTTACTTTCTCGATAGTACAGTAGTCATCACTGCATTACCTATTATAAGTTACACCTATTAAATCCTAATAAATTCAACTGATTTCAGCCACATTCCTTTTGCCAAATGTATGTTTGAAAGAAAAGCACTTGTTTTATATTTTTGTTTAAATTTAACATTGAGTTAATCATTTAAAAGAGAAAGTTTCAATGGGACATATAATTCAGTTTTAGCTCAATCCTCTTTTTCCCAATGGGGACATAAGCTAAAATGATGTACAGCTTTTTCATTACAAAAATACTTAAATTGAGATTGATGGCCAGCTACACTCGTAAGTGTAGGCAAAGAATGTAGAAACAACATTTATGAGTCTGTAATTGCAAGGAAAATGTTGTGTTTTTTTTAAAGTTCTAATATTCAATTAATAGCTAAATACTTAAATTTTAATTGCTATTTTCAATTCAAACGATTTGTCATAAAGTGTAGAAATCCACTGTAGAAAATGTTCCGTGTCATTCTTTGACATTTAGCATGTTCATACTGGCAAATGTTACTCGGGTTTATGAACTTATTGTTGTTAATATTCACAGTATAGCCCATCTATTAAACTTTTATTATCTATTCATTTAAATTAATGATTATGAATGAATAATAATAGTTTAATTGTTCCAGGTGTCAGAGAATCTGTCAGTTGTCATGTTTGGTGATTTTACAGTACGCTTAGTAACAATTCTGTCTTCAGTCTTTGGTTTCAATGAGGAGACTAACAAAAAAAATTTAGTGGCATGGATCACTTTGTTGAAGTAGCAGAATTCAAATTAATACAGAAAAGTAGGGTTGTGACTCTTAATTTTGGAGTGTAGCTGTGCATGCCACAGAGACTTATTAGGAGTCTTGTTTACTATATCCAAAAGTCAGAAACAGTCGTCAGTGGTGGCGCTACAAAAAGAAGGAAACCACAATTCGTAGGGGAGAAAGAAAATTAGGCCTATATGTATTTTATAAATCTTAGTAGACAATCTATAAAATTGAATAAATTAAATCCTCTCAAACCCCTAACTTGTCATTTTTCGGGGGCTCCGTCCATCCCCTAAACCACTTCCAAAACATTTTAATCAACGCCAGACCACATCCACTTTGTTTTTTTGAGGGACCTTACCCCCTCCCCAAAATTGTACCTCCCCCCACCCAGATTTTAGACGCTGAAGCTGCAACTGACAATCGTGAAAAGTCCAGAGGAGCAGCTCTATAAACTTAACTTAATTGGTTTATACTTGAGTATAAACAGTAAATCTTATAGGGCCATTAAGCTAATCAGACCATGACATTGACAGCTGTGTTCATAAAGGATTTAGTTTAGCTAAACTAATTCCTCCATGGCCTGTTTATATATTACTGACCGTAATGGAAACAATTTGGGTTGTACATGAAGGAATATTTTTTTTTTTTTGGGAGGGGAGGGGGGTGGGGAGTGGAAAGTCAAATGAATGTACAAAGGATTATTTTTAGATTAGAACTGTAAACAATTAAAATAATGCACAAATTCCTGTGGAAATTTTATTTTACTGAATTAAATTTGTATAAAATAAATTAATAATCTTAGACATTGAATATTTTAGCATGTCTAAACATTATTAAATCATTTTTTAAAAATTGATGAAAATTCAAACTGGTTTAATCACATTTTTATTGTATTGTATACAGTACTTTATAGATCCATGACAAGAAATGAAGAAAAAAAAAAACTTGTTGCGTACAAGTCGTTATAACATGTGCATGAAAAAGCCCACAGCTCCTAAATAGTAGTATTGTACCAAGATTTGTCATTACATCAAAGTCTTTTTAAATATTATTCAATATAACACTTAACAGGACTAAATTACAACATTGGTATTGCATAAGCTATTACAAGTCTAAGGTCCAATGGGAGTTAACAAGAGAGTGCTCAGAAATGGCTAACTGGTGACATTATAGCATTGGAATTGGATTGTAAACAGGCAACCTATTACAAATCAGCTTAAACTTCTAAAGTTAATAATCTCATGGGCTTCAGAGGCAATAAGTAAATTTAAGAACTCATAGCTCTTCAACAAACCAGCAGAATTTATTACCTGAGTTTTTTTTTTCAAAAACTTGGGTGCTTATGGACCAAATACTCTATTACAGTATATCCATGGGGTTCACCGATAAGTTTTACATACTGTACAGTAGATAACGGTAGTATGAAACAAACTCTTAAATAAAGAGATACAAACCATTCTGATTCAATATACTCAACTTTATTTTTGTTCACCTTCTATTTAGAGTATTATTAATAGTTAGAAACCCTGATTTTTTTTTTTTTTTAATTATTTCCATAATACACAGAAACCCCTGAATAGGACATTAGTACATCCTATGAAAATCCTAACAAATCTGGGTTCTGTGTATTATTGTGTCTTAAAAACCATTAGTTTTTTGTATTTTACACAAAAACTTTGATTCTGTATATTATACGGAAATAAAACAAAATCAATGTTTCTGTGTGTCATATGTCAACAATATGACGTTGGTGAAATACAAATCAAGACCTACAGTAAGTACAGTAGAGAGTGATTTATTTGATTTTTTTTGGCTTGATATATGATCAGAAACCTGTTGACATAGTCTAATGTTAATAACCAACCCTTTGGAGTTCGATTACATTTTGAAAAATTAAACTGATTGGTTTATTAGGCAATTAGTACTGTAGGTTGTTATCCCAGTTTTCATAGTGCATGAAAGAGCACAGTGCATTCAAATAGTAAAGACATAGTGCATGAAAATCTGCTATACAATTTTCTACATTAGAAAACAAAATCAATATCCAGCTGTACTACACTGACATTTGGGCCCATCTTTCCAACAGAACAGTGGGTTTCGCTACCCCCCCCCCCTCCATTGGGGAGAAAAGCCACATTTCGTCAGGGAGAAAAAAAAATCTGAAATCGATTACATAAGCCTTTGAAACCCCTAAATTGTCATATTTTTGTGGGGCCACTTTTAACCACGCCCATTTATTTCTCATTGGGGACATCAGCCCCTCCTTGGAGACCCGTAAGTCCTCGTGCCCCTGCTTTCCAAAATGAGGCATTATTATTCTACTTATGTATCTTATACCAGCAATGTTTGTTCCACAATGTGTGAATGTTTTGATGGTATTGAATGAATCTTGACCATGTAAGTGTGCCACAGAAGAGCATTATCGACAGTCTTTTATTTTTAGAAGACTGAAGAGAATCTTGGGACACAATGTTCTCATTAACCATTTCAAGATTAGACATTAGAAGAACATTACTTGTCAGTGCTACATGGTGGTAAATCATTAAGACATCTATAGGGTCTAATGATTGTAGCAAGTAATATAGTCTTATGTGTAAATACAGTACAGTCAGTCAAGTTAAGACTTAGTTTGATGACTCATTCGTCATTTTCAAGAAGCCATTTTTCTGTAATTTTCTCATTTAGATGGTACTTTTTAATTGTCCTTTTTGAATTTTTTCCCCCAATTTTTTGACAACTTAATCTTTAATAGTGCATGTTATAGTAGCTATGAGAGTGTTTGCTGTTTTATTTATCAGTAATATTTCAATTTTTTGCTCACTATCAGTTGTTTTAGGTGTTACTTCTTTAAGATATCGTACTGATGTGTTGAATGTGCGTATCCTCCAACATGCAATGATAGAAGCTTCATGATAAGATCATTAATTGCGCACATACCGTATGCCAAAGGGCATTGCCTATACTAAACAAATAATGATATAGCTGTGTTTTTTTTTTTTTTTTTTTTTTTTCTGGAGCATTCTTATTTTAATAAATTACCATTCCTTTCTCCAGAACATTCTAGAATTATATTTATTTGACCAGACAAACAAGTGTAAACCACATTAGTAATTATAGGAACACATGACACCATGTAGAATCCAAGAGTAATATTTGGAAGTTTCTGGAATCTTGGGTACTATAGAGGCGAATAAGCCTAATTGGTTGTTTTGATGTAAGGTAACCAATGGGGAACTTAGGCAATATAGAATGCTTTTGAATGCTCTGGAGTTGTACAGCTAGGATATATAAGCTGATAGTTTTATCTTTCTGAAGCTCTTTTTGAAACACATGTTTATGTGAATGTTGTTGCGTTATTTTGATACCAGATTCTTGTTAGAGTTCATACAAAATAAAAGTTTATTTGAGAGTTGTGTTACATTGTGAACTGAGTTTATATTTTATATGTCATAAAGAGGGATTCCTGGTCATTTCTATACCACTCGGAAATATGTCAATTAGGAATTCATGACACTTATTATGAATGTGGTTGGTCTATTTTTCAGTTTCAATTTATTTCATTCATTAAAAAAACACACCAGAATAGGAGAAATACAAAAGTCACTCAATATATATTAAATCATCAATATTACAGTAGTCAAAACAGCAAAACGCAATCAAATCAAATTGTTGAAGTTAATTCCAGTCACATTTAAAATGCTTGAATAAAACTTTCATTGTTAAATTTTTAATGCGATCGCAAATCCTGCGGTAATGACAATCGTTTCATAATTGATGTTAAATTGATGACATTACAGTTCAACACATCGATTTACTACGATCAGTCATTTAATCAATCACTTAATTGTTATGGCGCCATTCTCGAACATTCATTGCACGATCAGCTAATGCATTTTGAAAATCACTGCTATTAGCATCATTTTTTTTTTAATTATGAAAGAAATGACAAATGAGACTGGGTTGGTAAAACATTGTTATTTTGTAGATAAAAAAAAAATGTCATACTATGAAGTATTGGGATTGTTTACAACCTTAATACTATACACTATTAGTCAAATGAAATTTTGCAGTTTACTATTTCATTTGTCTGTATCCCTACACTTAACATGCACTTAACATCATGAAAATGTGGTTTTGTGAGTAGAATAATGACACTTGCTTATGTTCTTACATCAATCATTTTACATAATGGTTGAATATTATTGCACAAAACATGTTAAAACGTCTTGTGCATGAAGAATAAGTTGTTTGATATAGGCTTCTTTCCACTAGGTACATTTTGTTGTAATTTTGAGTATTACATTATTTTCATTCAGCTGAAAAACAAAAACTTGTCAAAACAATAGAATGTTAATGTTTATGTGATAAAAACAAACATGATTTATTGGTCAGCAAGCGACACTTAATATTTTAACATTTGTTCTGAAGCTTCGTGATACCATCATCATTCAACCATTCACCCATTCTATAATACTTAACTTTTATTGCTGACGTAAGTAAATGTAAATGTCTTTGCACGTGTTAAATATCCATGAGAAACTGTATACATTCATGAATGGAAAAAAGGGATTAGACAAGTTAAGTGTACTCAATGGATTGTTACTTGGTTATGTATTCATAGGGATTCTTGCAAAATTTTCATTTAAGAGCGAGAGTAGCCTACCGGATTCACGCTGTATTTCGCACCAAAATTAGCTGTTTTTGGGTCATTTTTTGTCTTTCGACAGTCATATCTCAGCAAATACTTGTCGGATTTTTGTGTTCCCTTAGTATTTAAAAGTATTTAATTCTTTTCTGATTGCTTTACTACTGCAGTGGAATTGTGCGCTTTATAAATCTTATTATTATTATTATTTAGTATTCAATTGTATTGCTCGAAAAAAGTTACCATAATTTTTCATTTTTCGATTGGTGCTATGCTGGCCGCCCACCGAGTAGAGGCTGCATTTTTACCTCTTTTTAGCGACTTCGTTGGCTTTAAATTACCATATCAGCTGTTCACCAATCAAATATCTTGTTGTTCCCCCCGTAAAAAGAAAGTTGCATATTCATAGATTGTTCTCATGTAAATTATATTCCCATTGGATGAAAAAATTTACCGTCAAAAAACTAATTTCAATATGAATGAACAATCCTATCTAAGCATTATGCCCATGAAAGTGCAAAGCTTTGGTATAGACTTCTGCCATTGTTAATGAATTTGCGTTGTACTGTTGTTGTATCTTTTGCCTTGAATTGGCCAATTTCCTTTAGGTATTTCATTTTCACCTTCTACATACTCATTAAGTAATATGTTGTCAACATTTACTGAATGTTATTGTTTGATTTAATGTAAATTTAAAGGCACACAAGGATCTAAAACACAAGGCTGTAGATTTCTCTGCCAGCTGGTAAGAAGCAGGAACATACCATTTTTAAGCAGGTCTTGGATGGCCAGGGCTAGCTAGGAAAAGTTTGTCGTAAAATATGAATGACTATTATAACCTAAATTGTAAAATGTTAAACTAATACAGTTATACTGTTAATAATAATATTTAAGACTCAAACAAAGCATAAAAACCAAAGGTAGACCTATTAATTGTCCCTCATAAAATGAGCTAGTCTAATATAACCAAGGCTTTTGGAGGTCACTTCGCTGCAGTGAATATGAGCCGATTAAATTTGAGTGTTTCGTGGCTAAAAAATGTCATTTTATATTATTATATTCAAATCTCTGAACAAATCGTTCTAATACAACAAAAATTACAAATTTTGTATTAAATAAAAAATATTCCATTACCATTGTTTCTTAAGGAGATAATATTTTAGCGTTACCATCAATATAGTTTTTTTTATTTTTTTTAATTGCAGCATTATTTAATTATTTCAGATGGTCTATTTTTTATCTTGTTTTATCTATGCCACTAACATTATTCAGGGATTTACAAAATATAGGACATGACAATTTATATAAAGTTTGCAATGAATGGTAAGAAAAATTTTTCTTGCAAGGTTTTATTTGGATTCCCTTTGACAAATATTATAAAGTAAAAACAATATTCAAAAAGTTTATATTTGATTTGATTTTATGAACCGGATGGTTCGCCATCACTACCGGGTATACGCAGGTAGCTCGGCGTTTGCTGGGCTCCGGCAGCTTCCACCAAGGATAAGCCTATGGCTCCCCTACCGTGCACTGCTAAGTTGGCGGCGCTACCTCAAGTAAGCAGGTGTGACTTTTCAGGGGAAAAAACTGAACTACAGAACAACTTAACTACGGAAATTTAACTACAGAGATTAACAAATAAATGCGAATTATTAACCATGAGAAAGTTAACAAAGATTGAAGAGATAAGCCTTCAAATTCTTTTTAAATACAAAGAGTGAAGGTGCCTCACGAAGATCAGCCGGTAATGGATTCCACAACTTTAGGGCAGCTACAGAGAACGCCGTCGCCGTAGGTCTTGAGACGTGATGCAGGAACTGATAGTATAGACGTGAAAGAAGTTCACATTGACCTTTTAAAAGAAGCTAGTGTATTCCAACAAGATTTCGTGCACTTCACATCGATCAAAATAATGATTCCCCCATGTTTGTTTGCTTACTGGCAGCTAAGTTAATTTTATTTAACCACCAAGATGCAGTACGCCTAAACCAGAATTCCATGCAGAATGAACTGGTTTGGCATCCATTAATACGGCAGACAAGAAGGAGAAAAATGTTAGCAGCCACCTTCATTGTCGGCGCAACAAAATGAATACAGCGAAGAGCCCAGAGAAGACCACGGAGGCCGGCCGAGGTCTAACATTGTGTTGCTAGATTGGTGGAATGAAACCGCCTGCCTAAGATACACCAACCAGCTAAAGTTGACCTAGGTCAAATTGGGCACGCTATTCATGTTGCAGCTAAAAAGTGTGTCACGAGAAACGGTTCTTTTGTGCTGGGCACGGTATTGTGTCCGTACAGAAGAACCGTTCTTCGGCATGCTAAAAAGAACGGTTCTTTTTTATAGGCCTGTTTCTACTGTCACAAAGAACCGTTCTTGAAAGGAACAGTTCTTAGAAACTGTTCTTTCTAATCAGTAGAAACAGGCCCTCAGTTTCCCATGTATTGTGCATAAAAAGTTGTTCATTTGATGGTCGTTTAGTCAGTGAGTGACATTTAGTATATTAATGTTAGTTCCTAAGCTAAATTAAACAATCATTATTTTACAATATTTTTTGATCCATGGAGCTAAATATTATTTTGGATATTTATAATTTTTTTGCATGGGTAAATATTTAGGAAATATGTCTTAATCATGCCTTTCCATCACAAATAAAATGCTGTCTGTTTTTTTTTAAATATTTTTCAGAATAGATTTGCATATGAAATTGTACTGTGCATAAAATATATACAGTATACACTGAAGACCTTGGAATATTTGAAGTTACTTCAGAAGACTGAAACTAGAAATATGGATGATATCCTAATACAAACACTTGAGAAATACATCTATTGTTTAAACTATTTATGCAACATTTCAGTTACTGAAAACCAATATGAAATTGTGCAAGGTTTGAGGGATTATGTCACATCAACATTGGAGCAGTGCACTGGAGTTCAAGATGATTGGTGTGATGATAATTCCAGTTTCAGAGATCCATTTTTATGGAAAAATCAAGATATGTCATCAGTGCTGAAGTGCATGAACGATGTCATTGACAACATTTTGTACGTATTGATATCTCCCGAGAATATTGGGAAAGACGTCATGATACCATATGTACTGATCATGGTAATTCTCTGCATGATTGGATTCTTTGGAAATGTGTTAACAATCATTGTGATCTTGAGCACAAAAAGTATGCGAACCTCCATTAACTACTATCTCCTTAGTCTTGCTTTTTCAGACTTAGTTCTAGTAACATTTTCTGGTCCGCGTGAGATTTTCGCAGCTATACATTATCGTCCTTGGATTTACGGCAAGTTCTATTGTGTTGGCCACTATTATATCATTGAAGCCGCTACATACTGTACAATCATGTGTATCACAGCAGTCACAATTGAGCGCTATATTGCTATATGCCATCCAATAAAAGCGAAGAGCATCCTCTTACCAAATCGGACGCAAAAGATTATTATACCTATTTGGATCATATCGTATGCTCTATCAATCCCACTGCTGTTTACATACAACATCGAAAATTTTATTAAGGGCGTTCCTGAATCCACTGTCTGTACTTACCAGGCAGACAAGCAATCCATGATTGTAAAATTCAACATCGTATCATCAGTTTTACTCTTTTTTTTACCGATGAGTATCATAACCGTGCTGTACACTTTAATCGCAAGAGCGCTAAATGGTAACGATATGAAAATTAATTTGAGAAGGTCATCCGCTTTGACATCCCCGAACCAGATCAACATGAAGAACAAAAATAGTGATGATGATAAAGTGGATGTTTTGAGACGGCAAGTTGTTAAGTTGCTGGGTAAGTATAAGCCAGTCCAGACCATCAAATTTTATTTGACAAAGAACTGTTGTATGCGCATATATGGTCATGATGATGTGCCTATATATGGTCATGATGATGTGCCTATATATGGTCATGATGATGTGCCTATATATGGTCATGATGATGTGCCTATATATGGTCATGATGATGTGCATATATGGTCGTGATGATGTGCCTATTGGTCATGATGATGTGCCTATATATGGTCATGATGATGTGCCTATATATGGTCATGATGATGTGCCTATATACTGTATGGTCATGATGATGTGCCTATGATCATGATGTGATGTCATGACCATATTTATTCATGTCACATCATTTTGTCACATTAAATTTGTTAGGTTGAATAGGGCTTTAGCTGAATAAAAGATTGCTATCTTCTCATTCTTTTGGTTTATAAGTCGTTTTAATATTTTTGATTCAAATAAACATCATACACTTCAGAGCAGTTGGTCCATGTGTACATAATCTGCAATTTATATGGTTTTTTTTTCATATTCCTGGGACCATTGGTTAACCATTTGGCCATGTTGCATTTGTGAGGGCCCCATTTCAAAATCACATATTTTATGTAAAAATAGATGCTTTTACATAAAGTCACATATTTTGTGTAAAAGCATCTATTCTGTATCAAAAATATGTTAAATATTGGTTACGGTAAATATTGGTAAAAAATGATGGTTAATTTAAGTACCAAAATGTCCGAAAAGATAAGTTTTTATTCACTCTAATAAATAGTTTTCCGAGTTACAAAGAAACAATTTTTTTACAAATTTGATTTTAGGGCAAAAACATGATTTTTATAATTTTTTATAGTTTTCCAACTATTAATTGTTTTTAAAACAGTTCAAAAACTGATTCATAACTAAAGTGACATTAATGACTCTGTTAGCTGAACAACTATATAGAGTCAACTTGCTATTAGCTGTATGGAAAAATGTTTCATAAAGCTAATAGAGAGTTAACTCTATTACCTGTATGAACAATTTTTTCCCAAAAATTATCAGAAAACATTGCATTTTAAGTACAAAAAATCCCCTACATTATTTTATTATACAGTTATGTTAATTTCTTAGAATTCTTGCTACAATGTATGGGGATATAGCAGATAAAGCCCATCTATTGGGGTGAAAGCTCTTGAATTGAAAAATATTGTTCGTCTAAAAAAGTGCTACTGAAACCATTTTTTTCTTGAATTATGGTAATTGATCTTTTTTTAATTCTTTTTATTTCCAGCTATAGTTTCAGTCTGTTTTGCTGTGTGCTGGATCCCATACCATGTGGTCCGTTTAATGCCTATGATACATTATGAAAGCTGGTCAGAAACATTGCTGTATATTTACCACAAGTACTTCTACTATGTGTCAGTCGCCTCTTTGTACATAAGTGCAATGATTAATCCGATTCTTTATAACATGATGTCAAAGAAGTTTCGTGATGCTTTTCGACGAGTAGTGTTTGGTCGATGCTGTCATCCAGTACGTCACCAGAGGTACAACAGCCTCACCAGAGCTACCCATATGAATTCCACTGTTGTATCACCAGTTTGAAATTTTAGACAGTGTAGTTTGATGTAAGACTTCAAGAAGGTAACTACTATACTGTAGGGCAACTGAAATTAAGGGGAACATAGAGTAAGGGAGTATTATGGCTACCCTAAATCTCCAGCATCATTGTAACCTAAAGGGCAATCTCAAATTTTTTTTGATGTAGATTTTCAAATTAATTTTTTACATTTTTGTAGGCTGTGCAACTTCAGCTTCATAGCCCATCTTTTTGGATACCCATTCCGCAAAATTTTTAACCCACAATTCAATTCCAAATTTAAGTCACATGGACACACTTGACTAAAGGTCGAACTTTGATATTACAATACCAGAATATTTGGCTAAAGGTTTGATTGATGTTTATTTTTGTGGTCAATTTTGAGTAATTTGTCACTATATCACATCAATAATTTTTGACAGATTTAACTTGATAAAGCATAATACACCAAGTGTCTTATACCAAGGTAATTCAACAGAAGGACGCACATCTCCGCTCTCGAACATAGCGCGTGCATACAGTCCTTTGATCTTTACTGTGGCATCGACAATCCGATACTAGTTGCGAGTACAGCCCTCAATTATTAGTCTGTGCGTGCCATTCGTTTTATTGTGTTAGTTTTAATTTTATTAATTTTGGGTACTTCGCAATGTCTGTTACATCTGTTTTTTTTTTGACTGCGAGCTTGTTAAATGCTTCTATAAACTGCAATTTGATTTTTGAAAATGAAAAGTTATAGCAATTTAAAATTTACGAATTTTAGAAAATTTCATGTTCTTATGTAATATTAATCTGTCATTTTGACAATGTTGGCATAAGGTGCCGAAAACGAACATTTGAGTATATACATTTATTTAACATTTATTAATTTTTTCTGCGAAGTGAGTCTCATGAACGACAATACACCACAATTTTGGTAAAATTAATGTTGAAATGAAGAATATTATTTCAGTCTAATGTTAGTACAAAATATCATTAGGCCTTTGTAATCACCTCACGTCGCACGATTATCATGGCAACTAACACGCGCGTGGGTAATTCGTCACGTACGCTGACGGTTTATGGTCTGGTTGCTATGGTTTTTGTGACGTTCAGCGTGTAGGGACGCACGTGCGCCTAAAATGTCGATGCCAGAGTTATAACCTTTGATGTCCCAAGATGTGCGTCCTTCTGTTAAATTGCCTTCTTATACACGGCAGAGAAAAGATAATTCTGCCCTTATTTACTTACTGTTTGTTAATGTTGACATATTGTTGTACAGTGTACCCAGTTTCTTTAAAAACATTTTGCTGGGAATCATTTTTGATGTCTCTTTTTTCCTTTTTTAATGATTGACCTTTTTGATATAAGAATCTTTAAATTTTTTTCATGATTCTTTATATATTTTTAACATTGAAAATTTTTTAACATATTTTATATATTTCGTGTTTTACTTAATATTTTAATATAAAATATTTTATATTGTACTTGGCAATGTGTGTATTCAAAGAAAACATATTTTTAATATACATTTGTATTTTTTTATGGACAAGTCAGTAAATGAATCTTAAATCTTGTTGCATGGATACCTAACATGCCATATATGTACACTATATGAATGAGCAAATTTGAAAAATATATGTATAGATCCCTATATTTTTTATTAATTAAAATTCATGGTTTTATTGAATTTCAGAACAAATTGAAGGTCATCAATGAGCTTCCCGACCCACATGATCAAGTTTTTTTTTTAAATGCTGCAAGAAAATTACAATGATGAATTATTTTACAACCTCCCATTGCCATGATACCTATCATTAAGATTGAAACACATCTGTTCAGCTTATGTCATGGATTGGATATTCTTCAGTTGCATACTAAGAATCAGTAAATTTATTGAGAGAAATTTGGAGTTTGTTAGTTGTACAGGAGGAAAACCTACAAGATCATGGACAAGGGACATAAAGGAATGGACTGGACAAGGACTGGCAGCAGCATCATCATCTGCTGGTGATGAAGAGTGTTGGCTAGCAATAGTGATGGCCACCGCATCGCAATTTGCGCCATCAGACTAAAGAGAGAGTTGTACATTATTCACCTAAAATGTAGAGCTGTGACCTGCATAATGATTGGACTGTTGGAAGATACTTGGAGAAGAGAAAATGAAATAATCAGGTGTTGAACCTAAAAAAAAGAAAAGGAAAAAAAAAGAAAATCCAGTGTCCAACAGTTAGGTTGATGCAGAAAAGTAATTCCACTTGATGGCACCTAAAGGATTTGTACTTGAGCTACTACAGAAACCCAATGTCATCATATCATTTTCCTATGCATAAGCATAGAGTTTTGGTGATTGGCCTCTGTACACCAAGAAACTCTTCATGGAGTTGTAACATGATCAATGACTTCTTGTAATTTCTCCTCCAAAGAATTTCATCTTTTATCCCCCTATCACAAACACCTGGAGAGCGTAGAATTGAACCAAAAGCCTAATGATTTCTACATTGTTCAGAACACACACACTGGCTACTACCAGTTTAGCTGATTAAAATCTATGCTATCAGTTTTGCCAGACCTGTTGATCAGAGAGGCTAGCATTATGATATAGGGGGAAATTAACAGGGTCTGTGCTCACCTCAGCCCAATCATAGTTAGAAACGTTTCACATTAAATTTTGAGATATTGATTATTTGATTTATAGTGCTAGTTTGTATATATTTCCATTTTTCATGTTTTTATTTTGTTGGTTATTTTACATACTGTATATTGAAAAACTGTACATAAGTACATAGTAATATAAAGAATAAAAAAAAAAGTTGGGTGAGAATTTAATGGGGATGCAACATAGTCAGCCAGAAATTGCTCTTAAAAACTTTATACATGTTTAGACAGTAAGATGTTCAATATTAAATATCAAAAACAATTTTGTAATATTGGGACATGGCTCGCTCCTTCTTAAATCTGAAATCATGTTTTTAGAAAATAATATATTTTCATGCAAATGGTAGATGTTATGCAAAAAACTGGATGATGTAAATGTACTGTACTGAATAGCCTTGAATTTCAGCATTATAAGCCTGTCACAACAAAAATAGATTTCAAACATTCCTGAAATATAATGAGAGCAATTATACACAATTGTTTATGGTTTTCTTAATCCAGATTGATTATAAAAATATGCTCCAAGGCCAATACTACTCACATCAATCATCATGACAATTATTGTGTACCCAGCATTAGCCTTTTTCCAGTGGTGTAAGTTACCCCGGTGATATCATAGTTATCGAAAAAAAACGCTTGTTAATATGAGGCTGACACCGACCGTACGAACGGGGTCACCTGATAGAAAACAAGCGCTTCACCCCACAAGCTAACACCGACAAATAACTGGATTGGCAATGCTCTCATCCAAAAGAACTTTCTGTTAATTGACTTGCCACATGTTGATTGCAATAACACCTGTAGCTTGACCACGGTCTCGTTTTTGAGGCAATTCTACTAGACCCTAGGCCTAGTTGGTTCATAATATCAACCAAAGCATCTTTAAAATTACCTTTTTGAGTTGTTTTTAACTTCAAAATTGTCAAAAGTAATCCAAATAAAACATTACAGGACAAATTTATATTATTACCGTTCATATAAATTTTTTTGAACGAGATACGGCTGAACTCCGGTGAGATACTATGAGATACGTACATGATTTTGAAATTACAGCTAATACGGTAGCCTTATCTTTAGCCACTACAATTCACACATTCTAGCAAGAAGAACCACGAACAACGTTCGTTCTCGCATACTACATTTAAAGTTTCAGGTTATAAATGCTGCCAAAAATCTCCTAAATGTTAATAGGTAGGTTTAGGGTAGGTGAGAAAAAAAAAAACTCAAGAGTTTTATTTCACTTTTTCGGAATGCTCAACCAAGTGAAGATGAAAAAATTGGATGTTAAACATATATTGCCTTTTATTTCTCGATAGTTGGGATGGCCTACTGCCTACCCAATTCAAAGCAGGCCTAGCCCAGGCAGACCCTTACCTAATGTATTTCTGTTTTGTCGTCTTCTTTTTATTGAAACATCATCATGAGATCAATAGAAATAATTGTAATCTTCAACTTTTTTATATCAGTGTATAAGCGCTATAACTATCGGCTATAACTCTCGTGTACACATACGATAAAATTTGATGCGACCTTGACTCATTAACTTGCATCGGATAGTAGTTTGAAACTTGCCTTTTGAAGGACGCCCTCTAGTACTTGGTAGTACATTATAATAGAATTAGTTTCAACGAAACTCAAGAGTCCGACCTTAACTAAAACTTGAACAACATTGCTGATTACTAGTGGTGCTATAAATTTCACAATGAGGAGTACAAGGTTCCTGAACATTAGTCCAAGTTTCCCCAAGTGTCCAAATTTACCTCAGTCCCACCATGTTGGAGCAAATTTTAAGAATAAGCACTTCTACATGCATGAAAAAAAGCACTCTGTCTATTAAATGGCAAGTCTATCTATTAAAATGCTTCTTCGAAGCAGTTTCCTGACAAAATAATTTACTTCTTACCGATTGGGGTTCAGAGTTTCCTGACCGTCAGGATCCTGGTCTCCCTGGATCCCTTTGTGCCGCCACTGCCGCCGATGAACATCTACAATGTTTTTTGGGGTTTGTTTGTTTGTTTTTTTGTTTTTTTCAAAAAACATCTATAGATTATTACTGAACTTTCCTATCTAATATTTGGCAACATTTTGTATCCATCAGTTAGGTTCAATAATATTAAGGAACAATATATTGCCCTCTTTGAAAAATTGCACTTGAGTTAAGCAGTTATATAAAGCAGCTAAACTCTTAATCTGAAATGCTGTTGCCTTCTTTAAAACTTGGTCTCAGAAATAAGAAAATGGTAGGAGGTCTTTTAGTATGTAGTTTATTTTATATTGATGAGTAGTTGTGTAGTTATTCTGAATTCAAAGTGTTAATAAGTAACTGAATCGTAAATCCCTAAACCTCCAAAACTCAGAAATATTGTAATTGTGGCTGGCAAAGACAGTTTATTTTTATTGTTCGGTATCAGTGTAATATGTGTTGGTAATTTTATCCAATGTATAATATTGCCTTCAGTCAGGCCGTTGGCCAATATAAATGGCAATTGTAAGTGTTGCATTCTATATGTATTTTATATCAATTTGTAATGTAAAATTTATATTGACCTAATACATCATGATATTTTATTGGTTGGATGCATTATTTTGATTTGAATACTAAAGAATAAAGTCAAATAATTAAAGAATAAAGTCAAATATCTGGGGCAGGTTTAGTGGGTGGGGGTGGGGTTGTGGGGTTGGTGGAGTAAAAAAATAAAGGAATAAAGAAAGAAAAGGAAATTATTGATCGCCCAAAACGCCTCAGAGGTTATTTCCGGACGTCTAGAAAACAAATATTTCATGGGAGTACCCTATGGTAGTGTTGTCTCTCGACTGCCCCCCTCCCCCATTTTAAAAAAATTTCTGGATCCTCCCCTAAATATTGATTCATTATGTTAGATATTGCTTCCCTCTGCCTAATTCACAAATTAAGTTAAAAGCAGGGGCTGACTGGTATTATTATAGATACTATATCCTATAGTTCTGAGAACTTAATACCCATATTTATATAAATGCAGTTCAGTATTATTATCTTAATCTCTTCTTATTTTCCCTTCTAAGGTGCCTTTGATGGAAATCGGTCTAAAGACACCCCTGTCGAAAACAACCCCTGACTAAAGCAACCCCTGTCTAAAGCCACCCAATAATAGACTATATCATTGTAAAGTGGGGTATACTGGGGTTGTTTTTCTTGGTCCTGCTCTACAATAGCAAGATGTGCACCCCACCTTACAGTGGTATAGTCCATTGTTAGGTGGCTTTAGACAGTGGTTGCTTAAAACCTACATTCGCATTGGTCTGTAATTTAAAAGCATAGGCCAATCTGCCACTTGGTGAATGTCAGTATCTTGGATGCTGATTCCATCAGCCTAATTTATGTCACGAGTTGCCTGCACATATAGGTAACATCATTTTAATCACTAATCAACCTTCTAAGTAGAAATTGATTGGTTTTGTGATGGACTGCCTGAAGTTTAATTGATTGCTGTCACATTTCTTCAAGCCTCTAACCTCAAGCAATTTTTCAAACATCTATTTTCTGATAGCCCAAGGCTCTAAAAATCCCAGGAGTTACGTTCACTACCCCAGTACATTTATAATAATAATAATGACCCCAAGTACATAATAATGACATTTATAATCCCATTATTTGGAAGTTTCATCCAGAGTTCATATTAATTAACAAGAAGTTCCTATTACAAAATTAATTAGGATCTGAAGGAGGTTAATTAAATCTTGCATTTATAAATGCCATATTGAGGTCATTTTAATCTTACTGAAATATAATTATTATGCATGCATCGGTGATATGTAGGTTTGAGTGTGGCCTTCAGCTGTTTCTAGATATGCAATTTCTATTTACCGAACTTCATGCTGGTATGTGTTCATTTTGTAAAAGAATCTTGTGAGTAACATGTAGTTGGTGCTCTGTGATGCGAGGTAGACTATAGCAAGTCAAAGTAGTGTTCAAATCCTTAATAGAAATAATGCTTATTTATGGCTTCAAAAAGAAAAGAAACTTCTTGTCAGGCTTTTTAAAAAGAGTGTCTTTTTCTTTTACTTTTTCTGACAGATCTATTTGATTTTCCAATTATATGGTTGTGTTAATATGCCATCTAGTTAGATAATTCTGTGTATACTGTACTGCCATTTCATTAAGCCCTGTCCTGATTATTCAAGGTCTTTATTCAAATTTAGATTAAAAAAAAATTACAAACAGCCAAAAAGCTGTATATGAATGTATTACAGAAAAATAGCAACGTCATACATGAACAGTTAAAAAACAAAAAATTTAAGAACTTCACAAAGGAAGTATTACAAAAATAGTTACACAGTTAAAAAACACCAAAATTTTAAAAAATTCACATCACAAAGAAAAAAATAAATAAAGGAAGAGATAAAAAATGCATGTAAAAAAACACATAAATTAAAATAGGAAAAAAAAGTGCCAAATACAATTTACGTAGATTATCAAATTAATTTCCTTTGACAAAAAACTGTTGTATGCCCATATATAGTCATGATGTACCTGTAGTATAATTATGGTTGTGATGTGATGTCATCATGACCATATTTAGGCATATGTCACATGTTTTTGTCCAAAAAAAAAATGACAGACAGCCAAAAGGCTGTATATGAATGTATTACAAAAATAGCAACGTTATACATGAACAGTTTAAAAAACACAAAATTTAAGAAATTCACAAAGAAAGTATTACAAAAATAGTTATAGAGTTGAAAAACATATATAAAAAATATAGTCATGATGTACCTGTAGTATAATTATGGTTGTGATGTGATGTCATCATGACCATATTTAAGCTTGTTTTTGTCCAAAAAAAAATTATAGACCGAACTATCACCCTTGAACATAATGAAAATTAAAAACTGTGCTTAGAATACTGTAGCTTTACCTACTAGTTATTAAATATGTAACAACATGTAACATAAAATTGTATATAAAAAACATGTTTTTGTTTTTATTGGTATGTAAGTGTTTATGGTACACACAATTGTTAAAAATTATATATAATCTTGAATAAAATAGAAAAAAAACTGTCAGTGTCTTTTAGGCAATTATTTTGTGTATTGTTTTTTTAACAACCTGAAAATCTGAAGTAATTTGCTGTAAAATCATGGTGGTGGGCATGATGAAATTAAGAAAAACTTTAAATATTTTTTTCTGAAATTTACATTTTTTTTCAAAAATTTTGTTTGTATTCGAAATTATCATTATTGGCGGGCGGCATGTTTCAATACAAGGAATAAAAAACGTCTCTCCTTACTACTGTGCATTATGATTACATGATAATAATTCTAATGGCCAATATATAACCAGTAGTCCGTACGTAATGTCATCATTGCTGTTATCAAGGAAAGTGGGTTAAAGGGGGAGTGGTTGTGCCATTGAGAATGTTGGTAATTTTGACAAGTTCAAATTGAATATATTATTGTTCACATGGAACTACAATTGAATATTAATGTGTTGAAACTATGTGATTCTTTTATAAACCAAGTCCCATTATCAGACTAAAAAGCTATTTTTAATTGTGAACAAAATCTGGCACTTTTTAAGAAATAATCCCAGGACACTGAGATTAGAAAGAAAGTATTTTAACTTACTACACCTCCATTATAGAAATGAGGTCCCCACACTGAACATAGTTAATAACAAGTATATATTATTATTAGTTTAAGTAGCATATTTAACAAGAATTAACAAATGATATTGAACATGAGTAAATTTATGCTTGTTACAAAATTGTATAAATAATCATAGTGTAACAATTATTTTTTTTTTTTTTATTTTTAGCATCATCTGTAACACTGTTTGGTGACCGAGATCCAGAGGACAGTGAAGAAGGAGACATCTTTATTGCGGTAGATACCACCGATAGCCAGCCATCACATGATCTTTCAACAGCCTACGAGGATAACTCAGATCTTTTGAAGTAAGCACTAAATTAATGATGATATTAGCTCCCTGATGCCCAGAGAAACTAGGCAGTTTGCAGTTTGGACCGTTAATTAAACTAATCAATCAGAACAAAATATTATTGTTTTAAGGTAAACTTTGATTAAAATATTGTTACAATAACAGATAATATTTTCCCTTTCATAGCATTGATGACGACATAGACCAACTCTTTATCAGTGTTGGTAAGAAGAAGTCAGCAGTAGCTAGTAAACCAGCAGTAGCTAACAAACCAGTGGTAGCAAGCAAACCTGTTGTAGCAAGTAAACCTGTGGTTACAGGCAAGCCCGTGATAGCAAGCAAGCCTGTGGTAGCAAAAAAACCAGCTGTAGCAAGCAAACCAACAACGGCTGCTAAACCAGTGGCACCAAAGCCAAGTAGCACATCAACTGTGGCAGAGAAACGACATGCCTCAACAAAACCCGGTTTACCTGCTATAGAGCAGACAACACAACCAGAAGAGAAGCAAAGACAAGCAAGTAAACCAACATCATCTCAAACAGCAAATCAAGCTGAAAATGCAGCAACACAAAAGGCACACCCAGTATCAAAATATGATGATTTATTTGCAGAGCCTATGTCTACAGAGGCAAACTTCGATCAAGATGATATCATGGCATACATTATGAACAATAGTGGGAAAGAAGAGGCGTCTTTGGACCTCTTCTAATTCATCAGCAGCAACTTGAATATTATTAATCGTATCAAGCAAAGCTCATCAATGAAAAGTTCCTACTATTTTCAGTCTCTGGCGGGATTCGAACCTACAACCTCTCACTATCAATGCGAGTATCATATCCATTAGACCACAGAGACCTATGGATATTGGCGAAGATCTAACCACAG
>NW_022706010.1:394428-402114 GCF_011630105.1 Anneissia japonica
ACATTGAACATTGTGCACAGTCCAGCACTCCTATAACCATTTAGGCAAATTAATACATAAATAAAAATACAATATTCTGAAATTTGCCACAATTTATTGTAAATTAGAATCAGTGAGATCTTTATCAAGTTCGTAGAGCTTTATCAGTAGCTTATTAGTAAATTAATTTGCCTATATATTGGTTATAGGTATGTTGCACTTTGTTCTACATATCAAACAATATTATGTGTAGGGGTCAAACATCAAAGAGAGAAACATAAACATAAATATCATTTATTGTAACATTGCAATACTCCATCCTCTGAGGATGAAATAGTCATTACATTTATATTCCGCCAGAGACGCTTTCTTAATACAATAAGAAAAAGAACCTTTTCAATGAAAAGCCGGGCTCAGTGGCGTAGCTATGGTTGACAAGGGGAGCACATGCCCCGGGCGCCAGGTTTTTTTTTGGGGGGGGGGGCACTGAAATGGTAGAATGAGAGTAAAAAAAATAACCACTTTTTAGAAAAGCATGACGAAATTGATGTATGTCGTCAGGCATATGTATTTTCCAGTTAATAATAAAAATCTGAATGTAGTTGTTTTTTTATTGGCAAATTTATAGATTTCTTTTCAGTCCATTTCGACCGTTTTCTCTGTATTTTGACTACATGACTAAAGTTTATCCTGCCATATCTCAGCGCCACGATGGGACAAGTGAGACTATCTGCTCTGGCACTCCTTAGTATTGAGCGCGATGAAGCAGACAACATTGCTAACTTTGATCTTGTTATTAACTTATTTGCAGATGCAAAAGCACGCAAAATTCAGTTGCGAGTTTAAACAATGTTACAAATTCAGCAACTTACAAGACAATAAGAATACTAAGCTGTATGCGATCAGCAGCCTTACAAAATAGGATAATGGTAAAGTTGTATACAAATTTCCGAACATCGTAATGCAGTTTCAATAGTTAAGAAACAGGGGTGGCACGACCGGTGTGTGCCAGTCCCTTCGAGGATAGCTCCCCTCGACCCCTAGTCGGGGAGAAAAACCATAATTCGTCGGGGAGATAAACCATAATTCATCGGGGGGAAAAACAAAAATTGTATGTATTTTGTATTAAATAAGCCTTTGAAACCCATAAAGTGTTGCTTTGCCCTCTATACCACATTCGGAACATTTTTAAGCGACGCTCGACCACGCCCACTTTGCTCACGGCAGAAAAATTGGGGGAAGGGGGGCGCAATTTTCTACTCTTTCCCCCGGGCGCCAAAACCAATAGCTACGCCACTGGCCGGGCCTGATAAGATAATAGCATAGTAAATCAACATATACATTGTTTTACTATAATTTCAGCCGCGACTTTACCACAGCTCCACTTTGAGAGGGAGTATTAGTATTAGTTGTGCGTTGAAGTGTATCCATTGATCTCTCTTATTATAGCTGGATTGCTCATTGGCCATTCACTGTACAGGAAAAAAGTGAAACCACCAATGCTATATGCAAGAGCCCAAGTGACTTACCAATCTAGTCAAATTTTTTATGGCATTTATTTAAATTATTTCAAAAAATAACGATTCTTGCAATACAATACTTGTATAACAAAAATGTGGTGTTTTTTTTTTTACATCCTCTAACCACTCAACGCACCCGGTCCTGTTTCCGTTTCAAAAACGCCAGCGAACGTCCCATTGTTGGTCGTTTGCTTAGTGATGATGTATTTGTGACGTTTTGGCTCCCCGGCACCGGTGGCTTCACTAAAACCAGTGAACAATCTAAGGCAAATAATTCAAGTAATACCGAACTCTATATCAGTATTTGTGTTGATTCTGATCATTGTTTCTTCAGTAACAATAATAAATCATATAGCATTAGCATTATCCCCGACGTTTGTGACGCCAAGTTCCACTTCTGCATTTTATTCTGTTCATTGTGATTCGTTAACAGCATTCTTTGTTGGTGTATCAAGACAGTGCTCATAAAAATGCATTTCTCTAGTCGAACATGCGTAGGCTTACTGTTGTATGCGAAAAACTTTTTGTATTTTGATGACAACTGATTACACGTCCACACATAATTCTCGCGACCCAATTTACTGGTGTAAGCCTAGTACAATTTAACAGTAGGCCCCTATAATGTTAAATTAAAATACTAGTAGATTAAAACATTATGTATTTTCAACTTCAAATAGCATAAATGAAGACATAACTAAAACAAAGATAAAAAACATAGAAACATTTGTGGATTTTATTTCTATAAAAAAGTAAATAAACTATTAATAACATAAATGATAACATATTTGATTTAACGATGAGAGAACGTGTTTGTGTAAAGTCATGGATCATATTTTTATAAACAAAACTAAAGTATGTTAGTAACAATGTAAATGTATCGGAATAAGGTAAATTAAATAATAAATGATAATAATAATTCTGGATAATAAATCAGTTAATTGTCACTCGGTTGCAGAAACCATGCTATTGACAGAATCCAAAAATACGAATAATCCTAATGTTGAATATAATCACAAAATATAATATGACATAGTGTAAAACATACTCCAAATAATTGTAATATGATATTATAATTATATATTAAATGCATACAAACGAATATAAATTTATACTGATAGGGGCCTGAATATGCACTTGTCCTTAAGACGCACGTGTTTTCACACGTGTGTGCGATGTTTGTGCACTGCCGTTTTGTGGGACCTTTAATTGCAACAATATCCAAGGGGCGTGGCTTGGTGGAAAGATCCATTATTTATGTAAATACAATGAGGCTGACAGTTTAATGCAACAATATAGGGCCTAATTATAATTTGATAATGATATCATACAGTGCTTACAATTCCAAAGCGATGAGCAATATTAATAGCATTGATCTGGATATTAAGGTGATCAAGAAAATCAGTATACCTGATTCATATTTTAAGTTTTTTATTTGTTTTAAACATTAACTTTTTATAACAATATAACTATAGTACTTCAAAATACTGTATTTTACCATTCACAGGGGCGGATCCAGAGATAGGCCTATCCCCCCCCCCCCCCCCCCCCCCCCCCCCCCCCCATCTGCCCCTATCCGTCAATGATTAAATTATCTAAAACAAATGTTGTACTGTAAGATCAAATCCTTACTGTTTGTTAAAATATGTTACGTATTGTTGCAATGGTGGTGCGACAACTCATGGACTAGTTTATTCTGTCATTTTCTATGAAAGCAGAATATTTATTGCTTAAGCTCTGAGGGGAATTATGTGCGGTATGTATTTTTTGTGCGCTAATTTTTTTCAGTTTCTGGTGTTTTAATAAATGTCTCGGCACTCATTCTGGTGCTTCTTCGTCGATTCACCATAATTTTCCATCAACTTTATGTTTACTCTTAATTTTAGAAAAATGTTTTACTGTACCTCTGTGTCGAGCCTGCATTTTCGAGTAAGCCTAAAGTTAATCTGTTTTCCACAGCCTGCAATTTATGAAATATTTGAGTGATTATTTTGTATTTCGGATGACTTTTGATTGACAGCTTTGGCTTCTTCAAAGTCTGTGTAATATTGCGTTGTGGTGTTGATGGCATCCATATATAATTTCGTCGATAGGCCCTTGTATTCGTTTATTTCAAGACTTTCTTATTCCGCAGTGTGTTATCAGATATTCCTATGCAGTCTGCAATAAAGTCATCGTTTCTAAAGTAATAAGATGATGCTAACTCTCTCTTTCTGTCTAAATATGCATCATATTATATACAACGTGCTGGTCCACTTTATTTTCTAACCTATAGATATACCTAGCTTTATTTAATGCCATATGAAGACATTTAGATAAAAAGCGTGCGTCCCGAATATTCCCAGATTCAACATGTCTGCCTTTTAATGTCTTCCAGGCTGTTAACCGGTCGCCTGTAATACAGGCGGAGGGGATTCTCTGTTCATATAGTAATACTGGTCATGATAACTAACAAATTATTTTCAAAAATAAATATATCTTCTTGTGTAAGCTAGGTAAATTATTAGTAAAATTGATTTACTCAAAGTGTTTTCCAATTATTCAAAACTGCTTGTTCTAGAGTATATGCTATCCAAGTGAATTTTTCGCCTAATATTACTTTCCTTATTAAATACGAACCATTTTTACATAATTCCATGCTTTAGGTGTACAACGAATTTCTAGATTATTCCAGTTAGAAGAAACGGATGATAACCTATAATAAAAATGTACGGTACCCTGTATCTCGCTAACGGCAACAAAATACCGTTTACATTGTAGGGAAATTTGATTGACTGCCCTCAATCGCTTTATAAGTAAGTACAAGAAAACGGCAATTTAAAATACAATTTCCATAAAAAGGCAATTTCATTTGACAAAAACAGTACCAAAGTGATCATTGATAATGAAAGATGCAGTACATGTATTTTTATTTTTATTATTATTATGATTGTTATTTCTTGTTACAACAATAATTGTTATTGTTATTATATTATATATATTGTTTAAAAAAATACCAATGTATTTTAATGATATTGACAAATGCAGTACTATTCATAATTGTATTATTAATATTAACATTGTACAGATGACAATTTCGTTTTTGTAATAACTATATGAAATAGTTAATAAATAAATATATAAGAAACGCAGTAACGTTTGGATGTGTAGTTGAAATGATTCCAATTAATAGAATAAGGGGGCAGTTGAGTATAAGAAATAATATGAATATAAGAATAAAGATAAAAGAATGTATTTTTTATTGTTACGTTTACAAGATATTTTCTGTTGACACTTTATATTACACAAAGATAGTAAAACCTAATCACATTACCGTTTATACAGGATGTTTAATCAACACATATATCTTTAAAATTAAATGGTGTAGGTTGATATAGGGTACAAAAACGTTTCTACATTACTGTATAAATTCAAAAATGTATTACATTTACACAATTACCACACGTTTCTATATTACTGTATACATATAAAACGTGTATTAGGCCTACATTTGTAACACATTACCGTTTTTACAGGTTGTTTGATCAAAAACATATTGTCTTTAAGTGTAGGTGGATAGAGTGCACAAGCAATTTTCTACATTTTGATTGTAAAGGCAAGTATTAAGCTAGTAAATTTGGGAATAAAATTATTGTTTAAGTAGCTTACGTTTAATATTTCAGTACTAGTTATTAGCTTTATTGTAAATAAGAACGAGAAAATGTTTTCTATATCGCCACATAAAAAATACCATTCCTACAGTATTTTCATAAGATTCCTAAAATGAAATGCAGTCAATTTTACTAGTAGTAAAGTGTAAAGTTTTAATGTTTGTTCCATTGGAAGATAACTAGGCCTACTTGGTTATTTAGATACTTTAATAATATGTTGGACATTTCTTTTTTTTTTATAAAAGGGAGTACCGGAACTTGTTCAGAAAGTTCTACATTGGCCGTATTCGACTGATCGTTCTTCGTTAAACCACGCCCACCTGCGCAGTGGTAAAATCCTGCTTAACTAAGACGACCAGTCGAATAGAAAACTGCTACATACTCGCGACAAAACAAAATTGCTGCATAGTTACCGCGATACACGCTGCGTAATCAAGGCTGCATGCTTTGGACTATGGCAGTATGGGTTTTTCGTTAAAAAAAAAACATTTTATCCAGTTTTTGAATTCTGTTAGCTTACATTTATTTTTTGACTTCAATGTGTGTAAATATTATAATTTTTATTTTCTGAAATTTAATCTAGATTATATTAACGCAAATGTTGTTGCTACACTGACCAATCGGCCATATTTGTGCGTAACTTAACGCTGATTAACTCATTCTGCACGTTAATTTTCGTTGTCAACGAAGTATATTTTACGAGCCAGTCGAATAAATATAATACCGAATAAATATAATACTCAACAAAAATTCGTACTGAACGAAATGAACCAAGCCTATTGAATCAGAATATTTAATGAACCCTTCTATCAATTTGATACGCGGCAGCCACGCACCACATCTGATTATCAGAGGGCGTACGACGATGAACGTACGCGTATTATATTATTCAGTGTGTTTATTACATGTTTGACGTCTCTAATTTTATGACCAACAGATATCTTTAAACATAATTTACCACATTGCTATGTATTCAAAAGTTATTCACGGTTGTAACGGTTAGTTTTTATACTGTAATACGTCATATTGTAGAAAAACATAATAACTGCAGTAATAATAAATACTGTATATTGTTTGATTTCATATTATATTCCATCAATATGATAATGAAATGATATTGTGGCCTATCATTTTGATATTGTTTTTTTAATATTGTTGTGTATGATGTTGAGACGGTGATAATGTTGACGGTGACGACGATAATAATAGCCTAATTATTAGGATAATGACAATTGACTATATATATTTTAATACATACATTAGATTGTTACTTAAATGTTTACTAATACAGCCTGCCTGTACCGTTATATAAAATATTAAATTTAGACAGACATTTTAATTAAGTAGGATAATAATAACAAAATCGACAGACATTTACAAAACAAATTTCTTTTTAGGATAGTTACGGGCTCAATTATAAGAAAACATTGAGGAAAAAAGAAAATTATATTCAGATTTAAGTCTTTGAGTGCCATAATCATGATTTTTCTTGCCTCAGCCCCAACCATGGTGGGACTGAGGTTGGTGGACCCTCTGTCTGTGAGTCCCTCTGTGCACCCCTCTATTTCGAATTCCTTGATCCACCACTGAATGTGTTGCAGGGACAGAAAACATTGTTACCAACCATTACAAAAAAAAAAAAAAAAAAAAAAATGACAATAATAAATAACGTCCAATTTCTAGTTAGGCGTACAATAAACAATAAGGTATAAAATGCCCATATGGGTTATTAACACAATATTTAGGCCTATAAACATTCATTTGTTCATTTGCAGGATCAACCCCCAACAAAAGGTACACGAAATATAACCCGTAAGTCTATAAAAGGTCCTATTTACCCGCATACCCTTTCTTAATGGAAATATTATGGCTTATTATTAGTCAAAGGCAAATTACACAGGACGACCACTAAGGTCCCATTTACCCACAACACCACCCTATCGAATTGTGCATCAAGGGGTAGGGACCTCCTTACCTTACCGCTCCTTTCTCCTAACTGTGGAGATTGAGGCTTTGTTGAGTAATGCCATAGAGAATGGTAATGCCTTTAAAATGCCTCTAAAATCGTGGGCCACCTCCATCCACATGATCTGCGCCAATGCTATACACAATTTTCGCTAAATTTGAAATGAAAATTTCCGATAACTTGCCAACCTCCCTGGGGGACTTCAGACACCTAGCATTTTACATAATTACCATTATAGAATAGGCCTAATTAAACGATAAAACTAAATTACTACTGAGCACGAATATTTTAAAACGATAAAAGAACAACGAAATGTTTGTATTAAAAACAAGTTAAAGTCTTGAAAAGCTATTTCAATCAATGTTTACATATACAGCTGAGTTAACACGATCGTACGTGTTGTCTGCTGCTGCTATAGCAAAGGTGTAGCGTAGCGTCGCGATCCGCTCGCGATTTTTTTTTTCCGTACGAAACATTTGCATGAAACTTCACTCGGGCCATCTCGGATTGACTCGACTAAGTTCGATACGAGGAACAAGAGCAGACACTTCGCAATGTCGTGACGCTCGAGTTT
>NW_022706010.1:402119-404387 GCF_011630105.1 Anneissia japonica
CATTGCTCTTTCTATGTTTACCTACGGTAGGCCTATGATATCTTACGGATTTATGGGATGTACGTGTGTAACTAACTGTGACCTTCTTGGATGTTTATTAAATGTTAGTATAATATCTACAACAATAACAGCTAGTACCCCCTTTTATAAAGTGTTGATAGGTATAATAATACCATAGGCTAGAGAGAAAGAGGATAAACTATGGGCCTAACTACTACAGGCTAAGTTAAGTCCTACCTAATAGGCCTAGGTCTAGGCTAGGTTGATTGAAATTTTGGAAAAAAAATGGGAAAAAATTAAAGCATGAAATAAAAAAAAATGCATAAGAGAAATATTATTAAATAAAATATACCATTCAGTGGCGTTATTAAACTTGACCAACCTTGTAATGTAATTAATGTTAAATAATAATAATAATTATAATAATAAAAATAATAATAATTTCAGCATTAATTACCTTGACCTAAGCCTTGTAATGAAGAACCATACTATTACCAGGCCTATAAATAATAACGCGCCCAGGGGGAATATCTTTTGTGTTATTTCCCTTAACGTCGATTTTCAGTGTTTGTTCTCTAATTCCTCCATTGTCTAAGTTCCTCTTAAGGTTGGCCTACAGGTTGGTTTTAGTAACATAATAATAATAATAATAATAATAATAATAATAATAATAATAATAATTTCCTAAGCCTTTTATACTATTTACTAGGCCTATAATTATTAATTATTAATAACTAGCCCATGTGGGAATTTATTTCCCCTTAACGTCGATTTTTTAATTGTTCTCTAATTCCTCGATTGTCTAGGCCTAAGTTCCCCTTAAGGTAGGCCTACATGTTGGTTTTAGTAACATAATAACAATAATAATAATAATAAATAATCATTTCGGCATTACATTTCAATTACCCTTTTCTAGTCTTGTAATCAAGAATCTGCAGATTACTATGCCTGATTTTAATAACTAGGCTTAGGCCTCATTTATACATTCATTGGTGCTCTGCCATTTTGGCAGGTCTTATGGCATCCAGTATTTTAGAGCTTTCTCTTCTCTTAATTTGAAAATAACTGTCACCCTGTTTCATTTGATCAAACGCCCCGAGAAGCGCGCTTTTCCTTACTCTCTGTGCTTTCCCCAGAAAGCGTATATTTGTTGTAGTTAGGCTTAGGTAATTATGCAAAACCCAGACCTAACTAAAAAATAAAAATTGCCACAGTATGTAACTCAAGTTAAAATTACACTTTTTTTACTCGTGCAGCTCAATCAAATATTATGTCATTTCAAACGACCCATTAGTATTAGCATGGCAACATCAATGTATTAAAAAAAAATTAGACAGCTACCGGTACGTTCTCTCAGATCAGAAGTTGTTGATGACCTTTTGACCTGAATTCTGCAATACTATGAGATTTTCGGGTCGATTCAGTCGAGACGGCCCGAGTGGAGTTTCATGTAAATGTTTCGTACGGGAAAAAAATCGCGCTCCGCGGAGTTCTATTCGTAACTAGGCAGCTGCTCCCTCAGTGAGTTGTAAGACGTTGGCGGCGCTGATTCAAAAAATTGTCGATAATTGTCTATAATAGGCCTACCTACTATAGACAATATAGTGTATTATATCATACCGTATTTATTTAGTCATCACTTTATTTGGCCATCTCATAGGCGCAAGGTCTTTTCGATGTTAATGTCTTCATACCATTAAGTAAAATGTAATATTCGTTTAGGTAAAACTAGTCCTACATTATTTAAATGTTTGCATCTATCACATTGCATTTATCATGGATCCCTCCGGACTTGTTAAAATTCTTCACGGACCCCCATGTTTAAGTATTACTCATTGATTATAGATAAAAGATTATTCTTCACAGAAGTACAACATTAAACAGTGGCGGATGCTGGAGTTAGAAATAGAGGGACCAGAAAGTCAATTTTACACACAGGGTGTCGATACCACAACATTATGGCACATCTAGGTGGCCGGAAATGGCACATTCAGACCAGTGGGGGGGGGGGGGGGACCGGAGAAAAATGCATACATAGTAGACTCTAAAATCGTTTAAATAAGCCTTTGAAACCCCTAAATTGTCAAACTTTATTCGCCCCCTGGACCACTTTCGAAGCCTTTTAATCGAAGCTCGACCACGCCCACTTTTCTTTCGTCGCCACCCCTGATTCAGACTCAAAATTTGAATGTAATTTTCATTTAGCGCCCATTTATTTTTAATTTTTTAAAAATTTAGAGCCCTCATGACGACAGCAGGCAATGTCAG
>NW_022706010.1:405931-413731 GCF_011630105.1 Anneissia japonica
CCCCCCCCCCCCCCAAAAAAGGTACACGAAATATAACCCGCAAGTCTATAAAAGGTCCTATTTACCCGCATACCCTTTCTTAATGGAAATATGGCTTAACCTAGTCAAAGGCAAATTACACAGGACGACCACTAAGGTCCCATTTACCCACAACACCACCCTATAGAACTGTGCATCAAGGGGTAGGGACCTCCTTACCTTACCGCTCCTTTCTCCTAACTGTGGAGATTGAGGCTTTGTTGAGTAATGCCATAGAGAATGGTAATGCCTTTAAAGCCCCATTCCCGGCAAAATTTCACTAAAAACTGACTTTTTTAGAAAATATGCATTTTCATTACTCCAATTATTATAAATCATGGAAAAATATTGGCATGAATTTTAGTTTTACGCAAAAGAATAAAAAAAAATGAGAAATACAGACTATTTCTCATCATAAGATATTACATTTTCTAGACGAATTCATCGTTACTAGGCAAATTCAGAGGTTGTAGATCGCATCCACTGGGAATACTCTCGCTTTTATGTATACTTTATACAGTCAATAAAGTGCGCCCTCTCTAATTAGATTAGTTTTTGTACTTTTGCATCTCGCACAATGCGGTCGTTCGGTTAGGCTGAGATATGTTTAAGTGTCAAAATCTCAGTCAGAATCAGTTTTTTAACAAATTAGAAATAATTCCTATGAAATATTATATTTCACAAGTGTCAATACTAGCAACGGAAAATATCATGTCGGCCGTTTTTATGTGTGATAACAGAACCTAAATCGAGGTAAGGCTAGGCCTAGCCTAGCAGCGTTGGATAGGCTAATGTTTTCGGCGCCTACGATATTTCTTCTCACGACCTATCGCAAAATCAAACATGAAAAATTAATCCGCATTTATTTTTTGTATGGAACACATAAAATCAAATTTCAGTCTTATTTTACATTATTTTCATTCCTAGGAATGTCTAAATTCAGTTAAACTAGCAACTCCGTATTATATTTATAAATCTTTAGAACATTATACAAAAATTAGATTTTTCTTAAAAACTGAAATTTTGCCCGGAATGGGGCTTTAAAATGCCTCTAAAATCGTGGGCCACTTCCATCCACATGATCTGCGCCAATGCTATACACCATTTTCGCTAAACTTGAAATGAAAATTTCCAATAACCTGCCAACCTCTCTGGGGGACTTACAGAGATCTAGCATTTTAATAATTACCATTATGGAATAGGCCTTACTACTGAGCACGAATATTTTAAAACGATAAAAGAACAACGAAATGTTTGTATTAAAAACAAGCTAAAGTCTTGAAAAGCTATTTCAATCAATGTTTACATATACAGCTGAGTTAACATGATGTCGTACGTGTTGTCTACTGCATGCTGCTATAGCAAAGGTGTAGCGTAGCGGCGCGATCCGCTCCGCGGTGTTCTATTCGTAACTAGGCATCTGCTTAATAGCTCTATGCTGCTCCCTCAGTGAGTTGTAAGACGTTGGCGGCGCTGATTCAAAAAATTGTCGATATTGTCTATAATAGGCCTGCCTTACGAAGTAGTGTATTATATCATACCGTATTTATTTAGCCATCACTTTATTTGGCCATCTCATAGGCGCAAGGTCTTTTCGATGTTAATGTCTTCATACCATTAAGTAAAATGTAATATTCATTTATGGTAAAACTATCCAACATTATTTAAATGTTTGCATCTATCACATTGCATTTATCATGGATCCCTCCTCCGGACATGTTAAAAGTCTTCACGGACCCCCATGTTTAAGTATTACTCATTGACGGTGTTCCGACAATAAGATTATAGATGAAAGATTATTCGTCACAGAAGTACAACATTAAACAGTGGCGGATGCTAGAGTTCGAAATAGATGGACCAGAAAGTCAATTTTACACACAGGGTGTCGATACCACAACATCATGAACATTATGGCACATCTAGGTGGCCGGAAATGGCACATTCAGAGCAGGGGTGGCGCCAGCGGGGGGACCGGAGCCCCCGTCAGGGAGAGCTTCCCCCCACCCCACCCTTTCCCGCCGGGGGAGAAAAATGCATACATAGTAGACTCTAAAATCGTTTAAATAAGCCTTTGAAACCCCTAAATTGTCAAACTTTCTTCGCCCCCTGGACCACTTTCGAAGCCTTTTAATCGAAGCTCGACTACGCCCACTTTGCTTTCGTCGGAGAAATCTGACCCCTCGTCGGGGGCATCGGCGCCCCCGTCAGGGACCCCGTCGGGAAAATCCTGGCGCCACCCCTGATTCAGACTCAAAATTTGAATGTAATTTTCATTTAGCGCCCATTTATTTTTAATTTTTTTAAAATTTAGAGCCCTCATGACGACAGCAGGCAATGTCAGTCCGCAAGATATTTCCCTCATCAAACTCTCTCTCTGTCAGGCACTTAGTTCGTAGTGATCAAACACCTTCTTTCCGGTCGGTATTTCGCTTCTCTCGGATATCAATATCAATATCCATCGATTGTTTTGCAACCTTAACTCAGATTTAAAGAGATCTAAGCACCTTCTCTTTGGCCATCTCTTCTCTCGGATATGTCTCTTTAACTCACCAGTCCATCGATGGTTTTTCAACCTTTCCATTTACTTTTTGCAATGTTATATCATTTAGGCCTACTTTTGTCTTTTTTCTGATGACCTTGCATGTTATTTTATTTAGTATTGTTATTTTCAACATAAACATTTCCATGTTGAGCTCATTGTATATAAGTAGGCCCTATACTATTCATTATTCATTTATTGGTTTCAGATGTAAAATCCATATAACATATAGGCCTACGGTACACAAAATAACCATTACTACTGTAGGCCAATATAAATATAAACAGACCAGAATAATCTAGGCTTACTTCAAATTACCTCGATAGACCTATCATCTATAAATGTTGACTATCTTTGGTGTACAGTATTAGGTTTAACCATGGTTTAACAAAAACATGACTACCGTAAATGCTCGAATAAGCGCCGCTCTCGAGTAGCCAATAGTATCCATGTGTGTGTAATGAAACAGGGTTATAAATTCAAATGTATACAGTGTTAAACTGAATAAATAACACAAAGAAGACACAAGCATTTCTTATAAACGCGGCGCTTATTCGAGCATTTACGGTAACCATAGTCCTGCAGCATAATCAAAGAGTTAGAACTAGTATGGACTCTATCAATAAACCATGGATCGACCTGCAATATTCATGAAATGAGGTTAAACATCATGCTGGCGCTATTGGTAATCTCAATCAGTTGCATAGCAGAGCATTATTAAAATATTATTAAAATATTCTGTATTAGGAAGTGCTCAATAAATCCATTTACACATTACGTCTTAAACTATTGACATTTAACATCTGTAAAGCACACAGAAAATGTTCTACATAACGTGTTTGTTTTAAAAGTATAGTTCCATATGTTATTTCAGCATCATTAAAGTAATCGTCGTTTAAGTAATCGTATTGTTTTGTTGAGTTTGGTCTTTCTGCTCATTGGGGATGTTTGACTGGTTTGGCGCTTTATGTAAATGCTATGGGGTGTAATTCTAATTGTTAATAAGCTCTTCAATAAGTGCATTGTTACAAAAAGTCTGTGGTTATTAAAATATTCAACATTGTAATAGATGAATTGTAAATTAAGCCTATTATATAGAAAATCACATGAAAATTCATTATAGGCTACATTAGGCCCCTTACCTGAAAATGTTACGGAACAAAATCAGGTTTGTCATACCCAAACAATAAAAAGTCAACTTTATATATTTTCCACAGTCCTAGGATTTGTTCATTGTCAAGCATGCCAAAATATTTATTATACGTTGACAAATCGGAACTGTTAGTCGGTCGACTACTGTCTGACGACAGGTATCTTACTTTGTCACTAATATGCAACCTGTCCAATAGATATTTGGACTCGTCAACAACGTCTTCTAAATTTCCAATAAAATCGTACTTCACAGAACAAGGCGCACAGATTTTGTACATTTCCCGCCAATGGTCGTTAAAGTAATCGTCTTTCTCAAAACGTTTTCTTTCCGGCAGGTGAATCAAGTAGTCGACGAACTCTGGCCAGGTTACGCCTTCGCCTGTATCTAGAGCATGCGGGGCCGGGTTTTCTCGCCATCGTTTGATGATATGTTTTCCGTAGCGATGGAAATGTGGATTTCCTCGGTAATAACTTAAACTCTCAAACTTGTTTTTGTATACTGAAAGTAATCTTTTGAACGGATGGCGTATAAACAAGAACTTTGTGTAATTAGAAATTTTTTTTGCTTGCTGTGTTTTGCTGTACGCCGTTAAAAATGGCATTGTAGCTGTCTTGTGAACTTCCCCAGACGTCAGGTGATCCACATTGGTCTTTTGGCCATGAAGCACCATCATAATCCGCTTCCAGTTACTACAGCCGACTTTTGGGATGAAACAATACATTAATCTGTACTTATCTACGACGTAAGTGTGTCTCTGAGCGTAGACAGGAAGGCTATTGCTAGGTTTTCGATGGCAGTGTTTTTCCAAATTCCGTCTCCTCTTCAACTGTACATTTTCAATTATCATTTCTCTGATACTCGCCTGGTGCTTGGAAAAAAACATTGATGCAGTAAGTATCGCAAACATCATACACAATATTTCAGAAATGATTTCATAACAATTATAACATTGCTTCGCATTATAATATCGAAAAGAATAATAATGATGACGATGATAATAATGATACTGTAATAATAATTGTAGTCCTATGCACCAATACATAATCCAGGCCCATTGGCTTAGTGCTATTGATTCTACCCGGTGGTTGTAAAAATAATATTAAATAAAGATGAACTCTATAGCTACAGATACGCCTCCCATATTCCCTGGTGATTATCATACTAGGCCTATTTGACTACCGGTTATTTTTTCAGGATTGAATATTATACTCTATGTAGGCCTATAAGGTAAAGTGCCTGGTCAAAGGATCAAAGGAGATAGCTTAATATTGATCATTATACTAAAATGTGCTATTAAAACATTTAGATTCTTACGTTAGTAGGTTCGCCGTCCGGACCAATATGAAATCCCATCATAAGCCGGCTACCTTCACCTTTAGTTTAATAAATTTAAAAAAAACCAATGATAATAATAATATTAATGAGTCATGGGTTAATATACTGTGATTCTCCACATCTGTGTTGTACGTATCAAGAACAGCCATTACCATTCGGTATTATTAGCCTACGGTTCTCTCTCCATTCGTGCAACTGACATGACATTTCAACGGCCGTATACACTGTTGTAAGGTAGTAGGAGGTATTCATGGAGTGAATGCTTCAGGGGAGAAGGCGTGAAGCATAAAGCTTCTGTGTCAGTATAGTAGGATGAGGAAGAGGAATTCAACAGACATCAATATGAAAAGCAATCCATGGAACAATGTAGAGTCTAGGAAGTGTCATCATTAGAGAAGGCGGAAAAAAGGCACTCCCTAGATGTCCCTGAGAGATTGGAATCGGCATAAAGACCATGTACCTATACTCAAGGGGATCTTGGCCAGATTGTCGAAACACAGATTGCAGAAAGCTATTTAGAAGACTCAAAAACCATGAATCCAGGCTAATCTGGTGGTAGCCACTGTGTCCGCTGAACCGTGAGGATCACAGGTCCCTGGTTCAATTCCCATCGCTGCTCTCCTGGTGTTTCAGTTGGGCTGAAATACAATTTACGATAGCGCACCGTCTTTCGGGTGAGACGTTTATTATGCCGTTGGTCCTGTGTGCATTTATAGCCCATATGTGCACGTTAATGAACACAGCACACTCTTCGGAAAAGAGTAGAGGATTGTCTCCCGATGTACGGCCCATCACCACAAGAAGGACCCCACTGTAAATGAGTCTTCTTCTAGACTTTCGTGGGCTATCGTTTGTGTTTGCACCGAATAAATTCAATCCAATCAATCAATCAATCCAATGGATTCAGCAAACTGGGTTTCGGCAAAGTGGCTATTTACTTGGCAAACCGAGTTTCGGCAAACTGGGTTTCGACAAACTGGTCGAATTCGACTCAAGGACAAGAACGCACCTTAAGAGAAAGAAGACCTTGTCTCCAATTGGGTTCTAGGCCCTTTGCCACCCGGCCTTTTGCCATCCTAGGCCCGTTGCCACCCGGCCCGTTGCCACCCTTGGACCGTTGCCATCTGGCCTTTTGCCACCCGGCCCGTTGCCACCCATAGTGGTACAGTATAGCATTTATTCTTGGAAATTTCACTCCCGGTATTTTTGCCACAACATGTGCACGGAAGGATGAATGGATTGATTGCTTTGATAAGTTAAATATTAAAACAAAGACAATTCGTTGCGGTTATAAAATATGCGTGAAATAACCCTAATTAGTGTATGATGTCTTTAATAGTATGTATTTAGATGTATGATATGAATGCAAAAGACGGGATGGCAACGGACAGGGTGGCATGCGGGCCGGAACCCATCCCTCAGGACCGACTGTCAACAGGACCACCATCATTGAGTGACACCCATCCGCAAAAAAATCGAAGTTGCGCAGCTAAGATGGCTTGGTCATCCAGAAAGAATGACGACGAGAGAGTAGCAAAGAGATGCTGAAGCCTAATTGGAAAAAGTCCGGATAGACACAAATGAAGACTGAGAAACAACATTAGAAGAAAAGGGAGATTATGGACCGTAAGGAAGGAGGCAGAAGATTGCTCCCACTATGACAGGCGGAAGCTTATACCTCGGAGCTTAAATAAGAAGTACGGTACCGTTAAGTCTTTTAATACCGTTAATAACTAAACATATACTAACCCCCTTTATTATTTCAGTTTCTAGTAGTGTTTTCAATATGAATACAGTATACTTACGGTTTTGAGTAGGCCTATGGTGTTTACCGCTGGTTAGCAGATATATGAAAGTTCCAATGGATAACACTATAGCAACTCGGAAGTAGATTGTAATCCGACAAGTACGCATTGTATTGTATCATATCATGTACCATAAGTTACCATAACGACGAATATTAGGCCAACTGAAAAATAAAAGCAAAATAGTTTCTACGAAAAAAATAAACAATAATAATAAGAGGTTAGGCCAAAATTATATTAGTCTTGCACGAAATGTGATCATTTGTTTTTCATCCTCGCATTGCACCAGAAGATAACATCGAGTAGGCTAAGTCCGCAATGGTTGTAAGTCTGCAGTAATGCAGAAGTGAGTATGAATATGAATTAATACTCTTGAAATGTTACTTTTTTTTACTAGACCTTCTATAAACCCCACTCATGGAAAGAACCATCTTGAACAGGACTACACTACACAGATGCGCAAATATTTTAAATACTGTAGCCTAGGCCTATCCAGGCCTACTGATTATAAAAATGGTTATTTTCCGGATATTTAAACGGGAATCCTAAATCTTGGCATTCAAAACCAGCGCAATCTACCGGACCCCACAACGTCCTACAATTATACCACAGCTACTGTACGATATCCCATCGGCCCCACCCCACCACCCTGACCATGTATCTACTTCCGTGTGTTAATACAGTGTTTGAATGAAAGCTTTCGCGTCTGTGTGGTCTCGTATGTGGTTACGTTGTTTCTGTGGTGTTTAGAATAATAGGACCAGAAAAATACGCGTTTGTACGGGCGATGAAGCATTTCCAGGATCATTTCATTGATTTGGGCCCTAACATTCCACCTCTTGTCACCACGGATGACGCCTCTTCCCTTAACACAAGAGAGCTAGAAAAGCTAACTTGATATTGTGTAAGCTCCAGCTAGGCTAGTGAACGGCAGCATTTGTTCAGTGGTA
>NW_022706010.1:414132-414643 GCF_011630105.1 Anneissia japonica
TGGAATTGATGAAAACTCCCTAAAATGTGCAATTTATAGAGGAAATTGGCCAACCGTAACAAGAAATGCGCGCGAAGAATTTGAGAATTTTAGGCACTTTTAGAGGATGCATTTATCAAGGGGTGGGGAAAGATTTTCCAAATATGGCTATTTTTAGAGGAAATTGGAACATTCTAACAAGAAATGCGCGCGAAGCGCGCTAAATTTTAGATTATTAGGCACTTTCAGTTAATATAAAGGTGTGGGAAAGATTTTCCAAAGAGAATTATTTTCCCCTTGTCCCCCGGTGGTTACGCCATCGGGCACCATATCAAGGAGTTATGACAATTTTTCAAGTGGAGAAGGGGTTGCAGGGTGTTGTGAGTCTGGTCATTATGATATCTTCCTTTTTGTTCTTGTATTTATTTTTCTCTTCTCTTTTCTTCTCTTTTTCTTTTTATTTCCTTTTCTTTTCCTCTTCTTTCTCTTTCCCTCCCTCTCCCCTCTTTCTTTTCTCTTATTACCCAGCCCG
>NW_022706010.1:414715-417046 GCF_011630105.1 Anneissia japonica
GTCTATGCCAATCCCACTGTGAAGGGAAACTAGCCCACCACTTTTTCGTTTGCATAGGCTATACATTCCAATACACTATGGTTATCGCATCAATCATTTTGAGGTGTTTCGTTTACGGTATCTCAAATTATGATAAAACGGGCCTATCTTATGGACATGTATAATGGATCCAGTATCTTTCTATAATAATATGTGGCTTCTTAAGTAGACAGTACGATTTTGTCATCCCATACACTTACTATAGTCAGGGGTGGATCCAGAAATGTCCAAAAGGGGGCCGAAACCGGGGGAGCCGAAAGTTGGGCCGATCGAGACAACACTGCCCTAGGAGGTCCGGGGGATGCCCCGTGAATTTTTTGTGTTCTAGACGCCCGAAAATAACATTTGAGGCGTTCTAGGCTATCATTTTTTTTTCTTTTTCTTTTTTTCTTTTTACTTTTTTTTTACCCCCCAAGAGGTGGGGGCCGGGCCCGGGCCCGGGCCAGCCCGCCCCTCCCCCTAAATCCCCTACTAGTCAAACAGGTGGTTCAAGTTTCCACGTCACTTGCGTAATTCCCGACTCAAGATGTTTCAGTTTTCAGAATGACGTAACAAACTCCTTGTGGCAACTTTCAATTATGTCGAATCATATAGGTCTAACTTGTAGAATCGAATATAGCTTCTTTAATTATTAAAATGCTGCTTCTCAGTATTGATGGGTTAATCAGTCTCACAAAATCAACAGAACGCCACGTCACTGGCATTCAAGACTCGCTCAAGTTATATCTAATTTCTGGATGACGTCAGGGGCTCCGTGCAGCAAAATTCTGGTTTCCGATATCGCAAGCCATGATATGATCTTGTCGAATCGCATAATATAGATTGATTACTTGGTAATATGTATCTTCTTAAGTAAATATTGCTATTGAATTTTACAAGAACACTTACAAATAAATAGGTAACTCGGTGTCACTGGCACTCTAGGCTAAATGTGAAATAAGTAATTATCTTAATAGTTATAGTTGTGCAACCAATATTAGAATGTCACTGTGTTCGTTATTGGAAATTAATATTTTTCGAATCAGAACATAAACCATCACAGGGAAATAACTCACTTTTTACAGATAATTTTTTTTTTTGTATTTACGGCGTTCATCAGTTTGCTAATCATGACTCTACGTATTTAATTATGATAGTCTCCATGTGTGTGGCAAATCTATAGAATATGTTAATTCATACTAAACAAAGAAGGAAAATTGATTTCGACATTCACCACAAAGGAAACAAATACCGGTAGGCTATTTTAAAACCAAAACTTATTCTTGTTCAGCTACAATATGACGAATTAATCGCGATCACTTTTTCCAAATGAATGCCAATGCCTCCAAGGTAAGCAATGGCGTATCTAGCAGTATTAAAACTGTCTCTTATACACATCTAGATGTGTATAAGGGGGAATGGAATTTATTTTCCGTGGCCAGGCCCACTGAAAAATATTGCTTCTTAGATTCCCGAATATACGTTAACCGTGACAGCATAAGCCTAGCCTAATTTTTTTTCTTCGAAGTTTTCGAATGGGGGGGGGGCTTAATCCCCCATTGGTCTGGTCAAGTCCCCACTATCGGCCAAAGCTCGTCGGGCACTCGGACCAAAAAAAATAGGCCTAGTTTTCCTATCCCAGTACTGCACTGTACTGCCTACTCCAAGCCAAATCTGTCTCGCAATCGCTTCGTCTGAGCCTGATCAGTCAAGCAGAACATCTAGAAGTCCCAATTTAAAAAAATAAATCTCGTTTTGGGAGGAGGGAACACCCCTTCCCTACCCACCCCCTGCTCGGGCCTTACACCCATAAATACTTAGCACCCCCAGTCGGGAATCTTAGCCGCCCACCCCCCATAAATTATATCCTAGACCCGCCCCTTCCCCTTGATCTGCCACTAAAATATTCATCATATTTTTTTCTAAATTTATACCGGTAATCATAAACGTGCCCGGTTATATATTTCGTGCAAACTAACATTCATAAAAATAAGATTTATTATCTACTGATTAGCTTGTGACGTATTCGAACTATTCTGTAGTCTGTGAATTTACAGTACTGTACTTTTAAAATCAATCAAGAGGTTCTTCCTCTTCTCTTTTTGAATTTCACTTTTGTGCAAGTAGTATTGCGACTACACTATTGCGAGTGGAGATACCGTCTAACTTACGATCAAAAAGGACTAATTAGATATTGTACTTAATTTATCATTATCATGATGTCATGCGAGATTGCGTCAAGTAACATCGGAGTTCGTAAACTTGTGGTATCACACTTAAGTCGATCTGTCCGTGTCGAAGCTCTATAATTAT
>NW_022706010.1:417230-447464 GCF_011630105.1 Anneissia japonica
CAGATATATATATATATATACATATACATACTAGGAAAACAGGAATCTATGTATGCAGATAATATTGAACACTACGGGTCTTATTAACTAATTAATTAATTGATGGATCGACGCCCATGACTCAGGGGGTGTTTTCAAGAGTCGGTTGTAAATCCATCTTTTTAGTTCACTTTAAGCGCCTTGGGACGATCAATCGATCGTGTAAGGTTCTATACAATTACAACTACATCAGTGATCTCTTTTTCTCCTTATTCGAGGATTTTCCCAAATTATCACCCGAGTAGACAATAGACACTATAATTGATAATGAAAAAATATATATATATTTCGGGTTTATAACGGCTTTACCGCTCAGGTGCAATTATCAAACTTACCTTAACAAAAATTAAGCTTAAATTTGTTTAAAATCCCTGACTCCCAGGTCTGGTCTTTTAAGATACAGAAGTGTGTTTCTATTAGTCATAATGATGATGATGATGAAGATAATAATGATGACGGTAAGATGATGATGGTGATGATGATGTTGGTAATAATAATAATAATAATAATAATAATAATAATACAGTAATAATAATAGTAATAATAGTAATAATAGTAATAATAGTAATAATAGTAATAATAGTAATAATAATAATAATAATAATAATAATAATAATAATAATAATAATAATAATAATAAAAAGAGAACATTTTGGTAAAGGCGAAAAAGATATTTGTAATTTGTCCAATCATTATAGGCCTAATTGTTTAGTTAAATCTTAATAAGCTTTAGACTAATTTGTCCTGGGTATGACATTAAATTCCATCCAGACATTACACCTCACTCAGAGTAAGTCTTAGTGACTGCCGAGGGGAAGGTGCTTACATTTGTAAACTACAGTTACACCGTTTCTGATATTATGTGTATTGTAAAACATTATTCAGCATCGGAAGAGCTTTCCAACGATACCAAACACAACTTTTGGCGAGTTTGATTTTTTGACCTTTTGTCATGTGACTTTATTAATTGGCCTATCTCTGTAAATATACATTATTAGGTATAATTGTAACGCAATTAAATGATCAGTGCATAATTCCCTTTTTATTGACACCAAACATGAACATGTTGTATGTGGTGCGTCGGCCATTTTGACATCCAAAATGGAGGTTGATGACGTGGATAAAAAAAAATGGTACCAAACTTTTTTGAATTCAGCACACCAAAAATGATAAAGTTAGCCAGTAAAATCCATTTTGGCACAAAAATCTAGCTAGAGCTAAATTTCTGACATAGCAAACCGCGAAGTAATTCATCAACATTTTATAATTTGTAGAATTTTTAAGATTACATTTTTAAGATTATATTTTTGCGTAACTTATTTTACTATTTTTTGACATCAGAACTTACTCTTCATTATTATGTAGTCCTTAGGTAATTAAGCTAAAAATTCCTCTTAGTCTTAATTGTATACATTTATTGCTGTAGTTATTGCCATTGTATGTTTGACGGATAATAGTTAGCTCTTAATGGCTGGTGAAACAATAAAATTAACAACCACAAGATCCGCCACGGATAATAAATTTGTGCGCCACAAAAGTCATACACCCGGCCTGCTTGTATTACACGAAATAAAAACATTTTAAAACAAATCTGCAACACGAAACAAGATTGATATATAAGCCTACATTTATTTCAGAACGTTTTGAACACGATACAATATCTATCATAAAAAAACAAAATATATACAATTATTATTGTGATTAAAACTGTAATTGAGAGACTATGACGTCATTTGTTACCCGAAAATAAAGACGAAATAAAGAATTACGGTATTGTTTAATGCATAATTTGATCTTGGATCTCGGATAAAACCGAAACGATAAAAAAAAATTAAATATTGCTAAAATTACAAGTAAAGAATAAATACATTTTAAAAGATCTGAATTGTTATGGACAATAGTTAAAATACTGATTCAAGATGCTTTACCCTATAGACCCCGTCCTTTGTAATAAGCTCATTTGACAGTAAAATATTATTGTATACGCCCTCTATACGGAGTTTTCAAAATTTACTACCCCTGTAGAGTGTTCATGAAAAGATGATCATAAAAACAGATATTAATATTTAGTAGGCTATAGTATATAGGTATATTTTAAATTCCTAAGCATGCTGCTCATAACACACCTGCCTCATAGATTTCAACACGGAATGAACATCATCTGGGGCACTGTAATTTCCGTCTCTAATGTTCGCTTGATGCAAGTAAGTATTATGAGAATGACTAGAAAAAGAATGTGTATTTGAGTAAAGTTCTTGATACCGTAAATGACTATTGTAACCGAGGTAGCCACTGTCCGTATCGATTTGTAATTGTCCGTCAGCTGCCGACTCGCCCGGACTATCCGGTGATCTTTTACGCTTCCGATCCGATTGTGGATACGACTCGTTGATAGAGGGCGGTGCATCAAGCCAATTTGCGTTTGAATTCCGCATTAAATCACCAGGTATAGGTACGGTTTTCTCAGTTGTCACCGGTGGAGAAGAGTATACAGGTAGAAGCTGCTTTACATTTGTTTGTGGCGCTGTGGTTGTCAATAAGAGGTCACGAGTATATGTCTCGTTCAATCGCGTATGAGTATTATTGAGTTGGTAATTCGGTCCCTGAAGTCCATGAAAGTGATCAACGGCGTGTCCTCCAGTCAAGAAATCGTCATGAGAGCGTCGAAAGTACGCCATACTTTCAGGCATCTGACCCACGTGCATTATACCGGTCATAGGATGTTGATGAATCGTTTGATACGAGTAAGGCAACTGGGAATGCCCATTTAGAGACGACGATATATGATCGCGTGACCTATTGCGGAAGTAGAAGTATATTATTTTGGTGATTTTTATTACAATTATTATGAATTAGGAATTTTTCTAAAGAAATGTCAACATAGGAAAGGCATTGTAACTAGTGTATGTCTATTAAAAACAAAAACATCCCTATTATACAGAATAAACACCGTGTTTAAAATACATTAACATTAAATACAAGGTCGTTACAAAGTTCAAAATATATTTGATTGGATTACAAATTTTGTTAACTGGACTTACCCGTCATAACTGTCTCTAAAGCCTTTGGCAAATGGATTATAGTCAATTTTCAGCTGTGTTACCTATGAGATAAACATAAAGACATATGAATGTTCTTAATAGTAACAAATTAATTATTATAATCATTACACTTTCTATTACACACACACACACACACACGCACATATATATATATATATATATAGGCCTATGTATATGCATATACACATATACATATACAAGATACAAGTCAACTTTATTGTCAAAATAATACATTCTGAGATATTTGTTGTACATGACATAGAATCTTAGAAAATATAAATTTGAGTCCTGTGCAGTTATCTTCTGAAATTTTGATTAAATAGATTACAAGCGATGTACAATGCTGAATTTTTAAAACAGTTTGTGGATATTTTGTTTTGTTTATGTCTAACCCTTCCCGATCTATTTATGATAATGTCTGAAAATAATGGATGGGATGAATCTTGCATAATTTAATTAAATTTCTTAAGTAAAAAATCATTAAAAATATCTTCCAAGGACTTAATGTCGGCTCCAATCACTCTTCCAGCCTTATTTGTTTGTGGCGCTGTGGTTGTCAATAAGAGGTCACGAGTATATGTCTCGTTCAATCGCGTATGAGTATTATTGAGTTGGTAATTCGGTCCCTGAAGTCCATGAAAGTGATCAACGGCGTGTCCTCCAGTCAAGAAATCGTCATGAGAGCGTCGAAAGTACGCCATACTTTCAGGCATCTGACCCACGTGCATTATACCGGTCATAGGATGTTGATGAATCGTTTGATACGAGTAAGGCAACTGGGAATGCCCATTTAGAGACGATGATATATGATCGCGTGACCTATTGCGGAAGTAGAAGTATATTATTTTGGTGATTTTTATTACAATTATGAATTATGAATTTTTCTAAAGAAATGTCAACATAGGAAAGGCATTGTAACTAGTGTATGTCTATTAAAAACAAAAACATCCTTAATATACAGAATAAACACCGTGTTTTTAATTACAGGCCTAGGCCAACATTAAATACAAGGTCGTTACAAAGTTCAAAATATATTTGTTCAAAATATATAACTGGACTTACCCGTCATAACTGTCTCTAAAGCCTTTGGCAAATGGATTATAATCAATTTTCAGCTGTGTTACCTATGAGATAAACGTAAAGACATATGAATGTTTTTAATAGTAACACATTAATTATTATAATCATTACACTTTCTATTACACACACATATACATATATATAGGACTATATATATACATATATATATATCTAAATACATATCCATATATATAATATATATATATATATATATATATATATGTATATATATAATCATGCATACATACATATATACATAGCCCAAAATACCGTACCACAAAAAAAAATATATATATATAAGTTAAGTGAAACGCTTGATTACGCACGTCTGTGTTTTGGTAAGCTGTAACTGCGTAGAATTGCGTTTCAGGAAAGCAATGTGTCAACATCTTGTACCTCTCGTTTAAGTCCATCACATGTATCCTAGGCTGATATTTATGCATCGAATTTAGAACAATCTAAGGACAAAAATAAAACAATACCGTTGAGAGCAGTGTATGTAATTTGTAACAACTACAAAGCTGAGCGTATGCTATAGATTTAATGAAGATTGTAGTGGTTCATTTTCAGTGGTATTCTGACGTCATAATCTGCCATAAATTTCTCTAAGTTTTAAGATACCATTTACAGACAGAGCTTGTTTTGCATTTTTATTAAAATATTTTTGCTCATGGACAGCTAATACATTGTTGCTAATTTGCATATGACTGTTGCCAACGTCATTACTTACGTAGCCGTTGTCTTTGCCTTTGTTATTGGTTAACTTGAGTTTGTTGAATATTATATCTTGTTTCATCCAATGTTCGCCGCTGTTTGGCGAGTCAGGGTGCATGTACATCATGTTCCCTGGAGAAAGGGAGAAATAAAATGTGAACACAGTTATATCGCAATACTTGGGTTAGGGTATCTTAACCCCTCAATGAATTATTTCAAAAATATGAACAATTTAGAAAGACCATTCTTTCAAGTAATGCTCCCAGATCACGTTCTTAGATCTCTTTATAAAATATATACATTCAATTCTCAATATTGTAAATGACATACCGGTATACAGTATTTCGCATTAATTTGTCATAGCAGTATGATACAATTTAATATGATACTGTTTCTTAATTTTCAAACTTAAATGTATTTGGAACAATCAATTTATCAGGTAGGTAGGCCCATTAATGATTTTTCACAAATATAAGCATTTGGACGTCCCTAAAGCTCTGTCTAGTTTATCAAATTTTCTTTGACAAAAAAATTCATATATAGTCATGATATACCTATACATAATACATGTAATAATAATAATAATAATAATAATAATAACAATAACAATAACAATAACAATAACAATAACAATAACAATAACAATAACAATAATAATAATAATAATAATAATAATAATAATAATAATAATAATAATAATAATAGTGTAGTTTTATATAGTGCCGTATCCATATATAAGATGTTCAGGGCGCTTGATATGTGGACTAGGAAACCCGATCAATTACTTTCTTCACCCCTAAGGGTCCCTTCGTGCCTGTGCTACCCGGTAACCCGGTACCAGCAACTCTCGTCGTCCACCACAGGGGCTGTCTGTTCCAGTACACCGGGTATCCCCCTACTCATCTCGAAGGATGTACTGGGTTCTTTATATTGCACACGAGCCACTGTATACACTGGGCCTACTGTTTATAGTCCTTATCCGAGAAGACTTGTTCTACCAGCAGAACCATAGGCTAGTCTGCCGTTCGAACCAGCACTGATATTATGGCTGTACCTTGCGGCGCCCCTGCTAACCGCTCGGCCATTTGACTCGCCTCATTTGATTCGACGTGATGTCATGATGACCAAATTTACGCATATCACATGTTTTTGTCAAATAAAAGTTGATAGTTTGGACAGGGCATTACTCAAGTATAATAAATAAAACATATAACAACTGCCAATGTAATCGACTAATGATTGAACGTACCTTTACTGAGATGTTCAGCTTGGCCAGTGGGAACCCATTTTCCTCCCTGAAATTTCCAATGATTTGGATCTGCAAGAACCATATCTACAAATACATTATAAGTGGATGTGGGATTCAAACCGGCGAGGCGGAAACCCAACTGTGGAAATATTCGTCTGCAAAAATAAAAATGGGTAAACATAAACACATATCCTCATGTTTATTAAATACACAAGTTTTAAAATGAGGATATAGAGTTAGGACTAAGATAAATTGTATTTAATATTTTACAATGTAATTTAATTGATAAAAAATGAATTTTTAAAAAAAGCCTACAATATCCAGAAAATTGAAAAAAAAAATAATTGAGTTCAATGTAGGTCTAAGGAATTCCGTTCATGATTTTTAATATATACCGTACAGTAACGCAATAAATGAATGAAATAAAACACTAATTGAGCAAACATGTATAAGAAATTTAATCTATTCAATTCAGGATTTTTGTCAAACATTACCGTATAAATTTTTAAAAATTATATTTAAAAAATCGCTTCCATCTGGTACAAATGCCTTTTTTATAATCATGCTATCAATACTGTATGATATAGGGAGCGCTTATCAGTAGTTTACGAATCAAGGATTATCTCATTACAGTATAAGTACTGATTCGTAACGAGACTCATTAGCGCTATCAAACTTGTATGGACAGAATAATTTACTGTAGGCCTTACATAAATGTAGACAATATTATATCAATTAAGGAGAAGATAATAACGAATACCAAGGTTACTCCTAATTATCACCTGTGCACATTATTATCTGTAAAATATTTAAATAACTGACCCGTTTTAAAGTCATTGTAGTTTTTTCTTTTAATTTCCTATGTGGAACCTTACACCACTAAATATTGTTAAAATTTAAAAAAAAAAGAAAAAAAGAAAAAACAGAGGCTCTATGTTCTGAGATTAGGTGTTGATCTAATACAATTTTAATTAATTAGGGCTTCAAAACCATTTAAAATGGATGTGAGCGCTATGATACAAATCTTCATACTTAACATTAAAAAAGTATCATTAACCAGTTCAACCATTAATTGTATTTCTCAACATACCAACCGTTTAATTTGATCGTTTTTCAATGTTCTTGTTACGGATACAGAATTTTGAGCCACATATAACATAATATTTATGCTATGTAAAAATCCTATTAGTGTCTACTTCCTGTAATAACAATGCGGGCCCACATAGGTCTATACATTAATTGCTAGCCCATTATCGTTATCAATGCCGACATTGATAATACTAAGAAATCTCAAAGATTAATGACCAAATTACTGAAAGATAAGAATTAAGCTTAGACAAGTATCTGCAGCTCTTTATTCTGTTTCTCGAAAAGTAACAATGTGACACATGTTCTACGTGCTTAAAGTAATGGGAATTAAGTGGGTGTTGGAAGGAGTGACACTTAATCTTGCTAATCTTCTTAAATAAAATGCCAATTAGTGAACTAAAGATTAAGACAATGAACTTGTGTAACACAGCGTTCCCTTTACATTGAAATATGATTGAGGTATCCAAAAAGTCGGCAGTAGCCCTTTACATCACCATGATACAATCAGAAATATAGCACCTCCCTGGTAAAATGTTGGCCTAGTTTAAAAAAATTAAATATTCACGTCTTTCTAAAAAACGGTAGACTCTTTTGTAACAATTTTTTTTAAATAGGCCTATACAAAGGCAGTTAGAAATCCAAATAAAATCATCGATAAATTTTGTGAATAGTTTAATTTAAGGAATCACATATGGTGGGTTCAATATTGTCATATTGAAAAATATAGGTTATTTCAATTTCGCTTTAATATTAATAATATATCGGTCTTATATAGCGCAAACACGCACGGAACACATACTCAGCTCCCTGGGGAGAATTCCATAATATTGCAGCTAGTATCAGCGCAGTTGTGTTCAAACCTACCAGTTACCAACTTGTACTCCCGGGTGGAGAGAGGCAACCGTAGGTAAAGTGCCTTGCTAAGGGACACAAGCGGTTTGCACAGCTAGAGTTTCGAACCCCCCCCCCCCCCCCCTGTTGGGAGTCCAAGCCACAACCGATGGGCTAACTAGCCTGTATTATTACTAATACTGTATAGGCCTACTTAAATCCGAAAAATATGAAAGGTATTTTTAAATAATAACGTGTCTTTGTTAACACCAACTAAGTCCCGTTCTGATTTCAGTTGGAAACTATGGAAATATAGTATATAATATACTAGAAATTCATTTTTTTTGTATTTATTAATGACAGTACATTGACAAGTGGTAGGGAGTTGTTGACTATAAAGAAATAGCTTCCACAGTTCAAATTAAAATTGAACTTAGAAATGTCATTAAACCATTGGGCGACATTGCGAATTTTATACTTGACTTCAAATATTTATCAAAAGATATTTAAAATAAAATTAAATATACATCATCAAAATTTCTCACAAAATTGCTATACTGTACTCGTAGAATTCAAATATACAGCTTACAACAGAACATATGAACGCAAAAACAATTTTCGTCGTAAATAACAGACGTCGTTTATAATTTATATAGAGTGTAGGTTGATATTCTTAGCCTATAGTCTAGCATATGCGGCCTGATTATTTTGGTCATCAATTACTTTCAGGTTGAGTTGACTAAAAAAACTTATAGAAGAAAAAAATATCTCTACGATCTGCGACTTTAAAGAGCTGGTAAGTACGTAGAATGATCACTTAAATGGACGAGTACATACCTACAGTATACTGCTTTATTTCTTCTAAGAATTTAAAAATGTATCCAAACTTGATATTGTTAATACAAAAGACTTTAATAATTGAATCATTGATTTTAATTGATATTAACATTGGTACAGAATCATAACCATAATAAAAAGCATTTACATACCACCGGTGGTAATGTATAAACGTATAGACTAAAAAGCTGTTTCTTACCTGGTAACAGTATGAAAAAACGATTATAGGCTACTATATAGTGTGTAGTTGGTATAAACTTCAAGCATCTACCGCGAATAATAACTTATATATAGCGCAAGTGATATATACAGTACCGTAATCATAAACGTATATTATACCTCCATGCGTATACTAACCAACAACGATTAATTTTCTTGATTTGAGTAGGTCTATCCTATCATAAACTATTCACCAATCAAATGCATGATAACTAGTAATTATGAAAATTACAGAACCTTCAACAGTTTCTATTTACGGTCATTCACAGACGTAAAGCAAAATTAGGCCTATTATTTTGTTTTGTACGGGGTACAATAATAAGCTAGCACTTTCATCTAGATTTTTTTATCTACTGTATTTTGCTTGTCTTGTTAAAACTCACCTGCCCTGTTTTGTAATTATCATCTCCGTTCCGTGCTGGTGAAATTTCATCCATAATTCTCGATTACAGAGAAATACAGATACTTTCGATTTTATGCATTGGACCGATTTCTGAGGATCTTCTGGAGGCGGTTTATCGGCAGGTGTGTCCAGACCGTTAATAACTGTATGTACGTCGCTAGAACTAACGCCATACTGCTGTTCAGTTGGGGAGATTCGGCCTGGATTTTCAGACATCAACGTTACTGCAGACGCTGCAAAAAAAGGTTGTGGAAAGCCAGGTTGAGGGTAAGAAGAAGATTCCTTATTTTCACCAATATCCGCTGCAACACTGTTTCGAATACAAGTTCGTCCATTAAGTATATTCTCGCTATCTTCGTCCTCTGTGTGTTCTTGTCGATCACCATCATAGGCCTGATTTCCTTTCTCATTACCTCTATAATTCAACAATCGATGAATTGAAAAATTGTCCGAATGTTCACCGGTTTCTATACCATCAGTATATGCAGAAAAGTGTGTCGATTCAATTGGTATTGAACTTTGGTAAGAATATGACACCTGTTGTTGAGTGCTGACGCAACTTCGTTCCGCTCTTATCATGATCTACAACTTCGAGAGAGTTTACTTTTAAGATGAATTATCCGAACACCTTTTTACAAGGTGAGAACATTCACACATTAACGCCTTCTACTTCAGGTCCGTTGCTACATTTACAAGTTATCCTTCCTAAAACATGGGTCTAATTCACAGTCGTCCCCTGGACATACCTTTGTATACATAGCATGCTTCACAGAAAAAAAAATCACCTTGCTTCATCCCTATTGGCTAATAAAAACAACAGTAACTCAACGCCTACAATTACGTAATACAACGAGATATGACGTCACATTTTAGTACTGAAGCCTATTCAATAAAACTAGACATCAATACAATACAAATTGTATGCTTTTCATTAATGAGGATTCTACGTAGTGTTTAATCATGTTAAGGGTTACTTTAAAACATGCCTTTGTATAATTATGTTAAAAATATATACAGGAAACATCCTAATCTTTCAGAAATATATTTAAATGCTTAAAGCAGGATATAGCACCTCCATGAATAAAGGCATTTAAAAAAAATAATTTAACAACTTTTTACAACGAATAACTTTTCCTTACTTTAAAAATTCAGCAGCAGATCAATAGCAAAACTTTGAAAGCCGTGAATAAAGACATTTTTAAAACTAATTTAACAACGTTCTACAACGAATGACTTTCTCCTTACTTTTAAAATTCAGCAGCAGATTAAAGCACAACTTTTAAAGCCGAATTTAAACAATAATAATCTCTCAGGGACCACTACATAGGCTATGTTTACTGTACTGTATTTGAAGTAAAACTTACCCACTACTCCTGATTTTTTATCGGTGTGACGCTGACCAAGTATATAATTATAGGCCTTAATTATGTTTACTTTATGTTTAATTTATGTTTATCGGATATATATCTGTCTCTTATACACATCTAGATGTGTATAAGAGACAGACTTTAAAAGCATTAAATCAAAACATTTGTGGGAAAACATAGCACATAGCGACAAGGTGTGTACAACTGTCTCTTATACACATCTAGATGTGTATAAGAGACAGATATTATACCTTTCTATGTGTGGTCTAGTTTCTAGTTGTTATTTAATTATTTTACTGTTGGAGGTGGAACTATTTTAGGGGAGTCTTATTTATATGTTTTGTTGTACCCTCCACCAGTTTAAGAGTTTAATAATTAGGCCATTTAAAAATAGAGTTGTTGATCGTCCTTTTAAAAAAATAAAGTTGGTAGGAAGATAGATTTTCCCCCGGTAATTAAACCACCCATTGATACATACCAAGTCTTTATATCACCCATGGAGTGCAATGCCTCATGTGTAAATGGTGGCTTGGTGGCTGACTTTAATGCTTTGCTTTGACAGATCTTCCAGTGTAGTGTTTGATCAGGTGGAATTAATGCGAACAAACAAATATTAGACAAAATAATTACACACAAAAAAGCCTAGACCTAGCCGAAGTTGAATTGTAGGCGGAAAGATTTTTGGCAAAAATGAAACAAAAAATGGTCGAGTGATTTTTTTGTTATGTTGGGAGGGGACTCGACGATCAACAACTTATTTTTTTACATGGCCTTAAACGTGATGTACCGAAGCATTTATTATTCTAAAAAAATATGGTCTCGCCAATTACCAACTGCATCAGCCTTATCTTGAGCTCTATTTGACTTTACAATTACTTCAGCTCTCATATGCGAGCCTTACTCCAAACAAAACAGATATAAAACGCTTCGCCCTGCATAATAGTGAATTTAAGACGATAATTATACATTGCACAATACTGTCTAATTGGACGATTGACTTAAGTTGAGTGCAAAACAAAAGAAACAGGAAAGCTTTCCTAAGTCTTTTGTGTAAATTAGAAATAAAGAATTGGGAGGAGTTCCAACTTGTGATTCTTAGAATACGTTATAAAGTACATACTGACCAGGTAGCGTTGTTACCAGTAATTGACGCCGTCAATCATGTAGTCCTTATTGTATAGATATTCGTGTTACTAATTATGCTTAAAGTATGAAAAACTACAATTGACTTTGTTTTAAGTCCACTCATTTAACTTCCTTTTCTCAAACACTCAGAGTCACTAAGTTAATATATAAACCAGAAAAAAATCGCAAATTATGGTACCGAATTGATAATTGATAATTTTTGCCAAAAATTAGAGGATTATTAAACCCGACGAAATTACCATTCTGTTCGCAAATTACGTAGCGGCCAACAGCAGTGATACAAAGCACTACCTTATGGTTCTTTGAAGTTGAAAAAGATACAAATTATTGTACACAAACTATAATTATCTTATTTTGGTTTGCTCTTTGAAATTTAGTGATAGACCTAATGCCTTCTAAGTCGACTGCGTTCGAGTTTTTTTCTCAGATCACTTGCCAAATAATCAAAAGTATGTCAGCGTATTATGTTTTGTAATTAGGCCTAATATTTAATTCGTAGTTTAGCTGTAAATCTACAATACGGCCCCACCAACATTGATAAATTGTCACTCTCGACTGACTCGATTTTATGAAGAATGCCATGACGCGCGCGCAACTGATCGTTTTTAATAACGATCTGTTCAGACTACCAGCGACAATCAGCGGACGGCGTCGTGTCGTTTAACGCTCAGAGGGAGCGAAGTTGGATTCGTCGCCGACGGTCTTACGACACAGCGAGTGCTGGCTTAACTATCTCAAGAAAGCGGCTAAGCAGACCATGTTTATATTAGTTCAGGTTTTCTTATGCCTATTAATAAAATCGAATTCGACGGCCGCCAGTGAACAAAATGAGTCATCGCCATGTGAGCCTAATATACTTAAAATATTGGCACTGGATAAGGCCATGGGGATAAACATAAACTAATAAAATCATTAATAAAACAATATGAGTTTTTACAAAAGTGACAAGACACATGGACCTGTATCTTTACTTAATGAATAATCAACTATTTTCTTTATAAATAAATGTGAAGAAATTGCACAAACGTATCTTAAATTGTCGATTGCAATTTCCACCGTGCATTTATTTTTTAATATTATAAAATTAGTATTTAAGGTTCCTGTTGTAATCGTTTAATTAAAATTTGTTAGCAGAGTCATTTCTATCTCTGTGTCATATCAAAAGAAAAGAACGAACACCAGTTTTTAACTCTTTCTCCGACTGGAAACGAATGTTTCAGGGTAACATCCGTGTAAAGTTTATGTAGGTTATTTATACAAAACCATTCTCCAAACCACTGTTTTTTTTAATACCCATCTTTACAAGTCTTTTTATACTGAGCCTCAGATTAGATGGTGTTATTCCATCCATTGAATTGCTAGCTAGAATAAAGCATTAAATCAAAACATTTGTGGGAAAACATAGCACATAGCGACAAGGTGTGTACAAACATCATCGAAAGAGGTTCCGGCCCATTGCCACCCTAGGCCTGTTGCCACCCGGCCTTTAGCCACCCGGTCCGTTGCCACCCAGGCCTTTTGGCACCCGGCCCGTTCCCACCTTAGGCCAGTTGCCACCCAGGCCCGTTCCCAACCGGCCTTTTGTCACCTTTGAAAATGTCGAATATTTATATTATTTTTGCGGGGTTTTTTTTACAGATTTGTAGGCCTACTAGTAGGCCCACTGTAGCAGATTTTTTTCTTGAGAAAATTGCAGATAAACATTGTTATAAATCCGCATAAAGAGAGAAATACTGCAGTGTCTAGTTTATTTTATATTTTATTTTTAAGTATATTTTTATTCTAAAATAGAAAGAAATAGCCTGTACTTTTACAATTAAAAAACAACACATTTATAATAATAATAGTTATGTATATAGTATAACCACAAGCCTATATTATGTGTGTTCTTACCACTAGGAGAAAATTGCAGAAATAAACATTGTTATAAATCCGCATAAAGAGAGAAATACTGCAGTTTCTAGTTTATTTTTACATTTTATTTTCAAGTATATTCTTATTCTAAAATAGAAAGAAATATCCTGTGCTTTTACAATTAAAAAACAACACAATTATAATAATAATAGTTATTTATAGTATAACCAGAAGCTTATATTATGTGTGTACAATGAACTTTATGGAATTTATTTGGTTTTTGTCACTTTATGCGGACAATTTATTACAAGCCTATATATTTTCTCATGAGAAATAACCGTCAATGATAAACTTTGGATGAAGCTCTTCTCGTTAGCGGTAAACTACGAAGGACAGTGGGCCTACTAGGACCGGTTTTGCGGCTAAAATCATCCGGAGGACCGATTTTAGTAGTCCGGCAGACCGATTTTGGCGGCCAAAATCTGTCCGCCGGACATTTTTTGGCCCGGACCAATTTTTGCGTGACAGGCCTACTATACAACTATGGGTGGCAACGGGCCGGGTGGCAAAAAGCCGGGTGGCAACGGGCCTAAGGTGGCAACGGACCGGGTGGCAACGTTCCGGGTGGCAAAGGGCCTATGGTGGCAACGGGCCGGTGCAAAAGGCCTGGTGGCAACAGGCCTAAATGGCAAAAGGCCGGGTGGCAAAAAGCCGGGCGGCAAAATGCCGGGGGACAACGGGCCTATGGTGGCAAAAGGCCGGGTGGCAACGGGCCGGGTGGCAAAGGGTTGGGTGGCAAAAGGCCGGGTGGTCAGGTAGCAACGGGCCTATGCCCCATCGAAAGTATGTTATGGCAATAAAGACGCAGTTATAGGGGTGGGGCTGATGGAGGTTGGGCGAAGGTGAAATGGGAGGGCTCGATGATAAGTGAGGGAGCGTGAATATTTTGCTTAGCAAATTTCCAGTGGAGGAGGGATATCTTAGCAAATATCAGAATCTTTTCAAGGCATGACAGCCATCATAGAATTCATCACTGATCGAGGAAACACAGGTTTAAAGCACAGTCTACAAATGCTAAAACAAAATGCCTATTCCTAATGAAAAAATAATTAATTTCTGACATGTAAGGCTAAATTAATGCAAATCAAGTTAATTTTAATTTCAAAGCAAACAGAAATGTTGTTGTTGTTGATGCAAATGATGATGATGATGATTGTAATGATGATGACACTGGATGATGATAATAATAATGATCAAGCGGATGGTGATGACGACGACGAAGTTAATGGTGATAACAGCGATGATGTAGAAACGATGACAGTGGCGATGACATGAATCTAATGATCATATAAGAGGCACGTATGACCTATGAAGTAGAGAAACTTGTGTAAATAGAGCATATATTTATGTCATAGATTAAAATTCCGGTATCTATCATTATAGGCTAAAGTCTTGCTTATGCTAAGATATTAAACATGAATATATACAGGATTGCCAACTAAATGGACGACGTAGTCGGGGACATATCATCAAGCTATCAAACACAATTTAAAACGTTCAGTAGACTGAGGATTAACCTACACATTCACGAATGTATGCTTAGGCCTACTATATGAAAAAAAAAACTGTGCAAACAAAGTACACCAAAGATAGATATTAAAATATATGAATTGGTGTTTATGCACGCATTGCTTAGGTGTTTACGTTTTTATGCTCGAACAGCGAAAGTAAATACATTGATTAAGTGCACTGTTTGCTTTCAATTGACAATTTACCATGTTTATTATTGGTATTCAGCAATGCACATGCCTTGGGTACCATTTACCATATGGAGTAACATATATCTTAGCTGTACATTATACACAGGGTACGAGATCAAATTATTGTTTGGTAGTGTTCTATATATATTTTTAAAGGTAAGATATTATGTTTATGTTTTTAACACATAGTGACGATCTGAAAGACTTTATACACATCAACAGATGTTTATACAAAACCAACTCTTCGTTTGTTTAAACTGACACGGTGGTGCTTTTTAGGTAGTTGATACAGTAGTCTAAAAATGATACTCGTTTGTAGGCCTACCTGTACAGGCGCTTCCAGTGGCTGATCCAGTAATTTAAACTAGAGAGGCGAATATGGAGCTACTTTCACAGACATAGAGGGTCTACACCACCTCAGTACACCATGGTTGGGGCTGAGGCAAGAACCAATTTATGATGGCACATTCAGATGGCCGGAATGGCACTCTCAATACTTAAATTAGAGTACAGTTTTTTTCTCCACTGATTTTTAAAATAATTTTGTAAGTTAAAGTGCTGTCTCTTATACACATCTAACATAGCACATAGCGACCTATATATCACGGTATCTTTGTTACTACAAAAAATAAAAATAACATGTATTTGAAGCCAAAGGATGAAATTTAATTCTTAAGCGAAGGCATTTTGACATCATGTAAAATACTGCATTTTATTGTCTGTAGGCCCCTAATCTATATTGTAGTATTTGTACACATTTAAATTTAATTGTTATTTACCGAATACTGCCTGTGACTCTATTCTATCGCATGTATTTTCAGTTTCAGCCTTTATGTCACCGTTTCATAAAAAAAATCATTAAAAAAAATACAGTAATTCAGCCTTTGGATGCAAATGTGTTTTTTTACGTTTGTTTTTTTTTAATGTTTTTTTTTTGGTTTTGTTTTGTTTTGTTTTGTTTTTTTGCAATAAAGATACCAATATATAATTTTTTCGATAGCACCAATATAAAAATTTATGAAAAAAAATATTTTGATATTTCTTATGTGTAGGCCTATGTTTTTATATTTTGATGTCTATATTTTGAATTTGTGTATGTTTTGACGAATATATTTAAATTTATATTTTCTTATAAAGATGCAGTAATGGAAACATGAACAAATTAGGTAACTCCAGCCTCATACTCATCATTGGGTTAACCGTTATAGTTTGTGCTGATGGCTGCCTTGACGTCATTTGTAGTTTTGATGATTTAACAAACACTTCAGACTGTTCGTCGAAGGAGCTCACATGCTTTCCAGAGTTTGAAAATAGAACAAGAATCTTTGTCTTCGATAATAATCTTCTTCATAGAATTCCTGACAATGCATTTGTAAATGCAACAAAAATACGTGTTTCGAGTATGCAACATAATCATATTGATCATCTTGAGAAAAATGCTTTCGCTCACGCTAATCAGCTTGTTGAAATAAACTTGAATGGAAATTATATTAGCGATGTAAGCAGCTCAGCATTTGAAGGACTGACCAAGTTGCATTTACTGATTTTATCCAATAATCATCTGAGTTATCTTCCTGCTCTAAACGAGCTGGTTTCTCTTGAAACGTTGCTGCTTGATAACAATATCTTCTTACTCACACCTGAATTGCATTTACCCCGGCTGACGACATTGTCCCTCCGTCGCAACAATATAGGCCATGTGATAGCTGAAAGTTTTGAAGGAGTTCCCTTATTGGCCAATCTGGATATGAGAGAAAACCAAATAAGTGCCTTCATTGTCGAAGACGCTTCCATTAGTTTTCAAAAGATAAGAAAAATTGATGTCAGCCATAACAAATTGACAAATTTTCGTTTTGTCACAAAGAGCACTATGGAAATTTTGGAATTGTCGTATAATCGACTTGCTGGGATAGATTTTATGGCAGGAGCAGTTAGATCAATTATACTAGAAAGTAACCTTATACATGATCTTCACGACGTCAGTGTAACAACAGAAGACAACAATGTTGATAGTAGTATTGGTCAAACTGAAATCCTAATGGAGAACAACCAGATTGAGTTCATCACACCATCTTCATTTCAGAACATTGCAGCGCCAATAGATGTACTTTCTATTAGTCGTAATCGTATTTACTTCATATCACCAAACAGCTTCGTTACATTAACACACATTGAAAGAATTTATCTGAATGGTAACAATCTCCAGGAGGTCAAATATGGAACATTCGTGATGTTACACCATTTGAAGGTCATTGACATTAGCGATAATTTTATACAGAGTCTTGAAATCGGTGCGTTTGCGTTTCTTCCAGATCTTACCAAGGTTTTTATCGGGGGAAATCATGCCCCGCAGTGGCTAAGAAATTTTTCTATGACGTTTAATCATTCTAATATTCTTAATATAGTCGATATTTCAGGAAACAATATATATGATATTCCTTCTGATTTTTTTGAAGTTATAGGAAAAAGTTTGACTCATCTTGTATTAAGTGACAATCAGTTAGATGATCTGAAGACTTCATACTTTTTGAATGCAGGTATCATTGAGGTTGTAGACGTAAGAGGGAATAATATCGAAACAATCGACGACGACTTTTTCCAAAAACAAATATATCTTGAGGAGATCAACTTGAATGGCAACCCATTACTTTGTGATTGTCGCTTAAAGCCATACCACACATGGTTACAACAGAAGAGTATGGAAGACCTAGCTATTTGCGAAGGACCACCTAACATCACAGGGATCAAAGTAATTGATCTGTCTGATTCCCAACTAGTATGTTCTTTGCCAAGTATACAATTAAACAAAACAATTGTTTTCAGAGCCGAGGGTTTAGATGTTGTTTTGGATTGTATTGCATTTGGAATTCCGCAGCCTGTTGTTTCTTGGGTATTACCGAATAAAACTGAGCTCACAGCAACCACAACGCTAAAATACCAGTTACAGTCGAACAACTCTTTGCTTATTTCCGACATCGTTTTGGCTGATCAAGGTCGTTATTCGTGCGTTGCTTCTAACATTGTTGGAACTGTCAAGGACACCATTCAACTATATGTCACACATCCCATTAAAACAGTAGAGGAACTTGGCAGGATGGCAGGATTAGCGATCGGTATTGCTGTACTTGTGCAGACATTCTTTGCATGTTTGTTTATTTACTATTGGACAAACCGGAAGGTAGAACCTAGAAAAACTAACAATAAGCTACTGGCAAAAGCTTATCCGATAGAACGTATTCATCTTCGCAGTCGAAAATCAACTCTTACAGTAGATGCTACGGCAGACAATGGGGAGATCCGCGATACAAATGAAAATGATGACTTATCCACGCAGCAGTATGAAGAAATTCCAAGCGAATTGTTGACTGACATTTCAACTTTTGAAAACGTCGATGAGTCTGTTGCAACTAACATTTCAGAAGTCAGTTTGAAGCCTAGTTACAATGACCCACAGGAACAAATTTTTACGAATCCTGCATTCTCTCAAGCTGACGACGAAACTAATAGTGAAATCAATTTGGAACGAAATGAGATTCCGATTAAATCCTCCAAACCAGATAATAAAAGTAAGCTCGCCCCAAAGGATGAAGGTAGTTTAGGGTCGCCTGCCTACGAGAAGTATTTTAAAGAGAAGGGAGAGAGAAGGGGTGTGTCTTCAAATCCTAATCACAAATCACACAAACGTTCAAACCAGAAGAAAGATAAAGACATCAACAGCGAAAGCGTTGGCGCCATGTTCAACTCTTATTTCCAAGAAGAAATGTTTGAAACATATTGCTAATCAGGTGAAACATAGGATTTTTTTTTTATCTTCTTTTTCGCATGACACACTTTTTTTGCAAAATAGGCCACTTCTGTATTAGAAATTAACATTAATATTGTTGTAATGTATGGCATCCCTATAGGAAGGAGAACATAAACAAAATTGAATTGATTCAGCGTCGCGCTACCAGATTCATCTTGCATCAACAAAGACAGGAGGATACATATAGCAACCGCCTTGAGTCTTGAACTCTGTACAACCGAAGCTAATAGGAAATATTTTACCGTACTGTTTGTTTGTAGACTTCTTTATAACTGTTTACATGATTCTGTTGTTCTCGATAACATCGAAATCAGTAGTTATCGTGTCAATAAACTCTTTTTTATCCATTTGCGGGCTAATACAGATTCTGCTAAGTACTGCATTCCTGGCCGTTTCATGAGAATTTGGAATAATTTACCTATTGATATTAAAGATTCTTTTGTTTGTGACAGCTGGGGCACTTTCAAAGGGAAAATTAAACATTATTTTAGACAATTTCGTTCATGGGATTGTTAATTGTTTTTCCTCCAACTGTTTTTAATTTTTTTTTAATTATTTATATATTTTGATATTTGTATATTTTTGGTAAAATTAATATTTATATTAGTTAACAATTTTGAATTTGGAGCTGGAGGGGCACACCATTTCCGGTGGTAGTATTTTTTGTACCGCTTTTGCCTCTCTTCAGCCCTCCTCTGCCCTCTTTCTTTTTTGATTTTTTTTTTTTTTTTTTGTGGTTCTGGCTGAAAGGAATAAAATAAAATAAAAAAATTACTTACGTTTATCATAATTTAAAAAAATACGCTTATGTATGATTTGGAAATTACATGTGCTATACTTTACCACAATGAAAGATCGATGGCCGAGAATGTGTATAAAATAACAGTTACGGCAAGCTGATGTCAAATACCATTCATTTAAGCAGGGCACTCGCTGCGTCGTACGTCTGTCCGCCGACGAATCCAACTCCGCTCCCAGTCAGCGCTAGACGACGCTACGCCTGCTGCTGATTCTCTGCGACAGTCTGAACGGATCGTCAATAAAAACGGTCCGTTGTTCGTTCATCGTGGCATTACGTTTTTCCATAGAATCGCGTAGGCCAACGACGTCAGGTGCACTGAGTGCACAGCTTAAGCAGGTCTAACTCGTCCTTTGGATTTGATTTTTTGTCACATGATTTTCTTGTGTTAAAAACATGATTTACTATACGTCTATCTAAAACATTACTTGTACTTTACAATTAGAGAAATGTTTAATAAGAAAGTGGAGTCACAAAATCTCTTAAGTCATACGGTAACTGAAATAGTACCTAGTCTAGTGATACCTACTGTACTGTACTGAGGCCTATTTAAATACATTTTTTAGATCGGCTCTCCTTTTTCATCTTTCTTTCAGAGGTCAAAAACATTTTTTTTTAAATCATATAGAGGTGTAAAATAATCATTTAGAATAAGCATTTTTGAGGAAAATATTAGTATACGACCCCCTGTTATGGAGTTATGCATTTTTAAATAACATGAGGTCAAGAATTTAGACGCAAAGCTTATCTTATTTTCGCTATTTACGCACAACTGACTTGGGTTGTTTTTCATCACTTTAAGATATCTACTGATTCATGGGATCATGGCATATTAATTTTATTTGTCTTAAAAAATTATAATAGGTCAGTTTTTTTTTTTGTAGTATTTCTATGTCTATAATATTTTATTGGTTACGTAAAGTTTGATAACAATAATTATGTACGCTTTCCCTTGTCATTAGTTACAGTGACTGGTTAGTTTCTGATTGCAGTATGTAAATTAAAAGTCCAAAACCTCGCACCCCATGTGAAAACAAAATGAGCGCTAATCCTATTGGTATCAGGGGTGGCACCAGTCGGGGAGAAAAAGCACAATTCGTCGGGGACAAAAAAAAATTATATGTATTTTCTACATATTATTGGACTTTAAAATCGATTAAATAAGCCTTTGAAACCCCTAAATTGTCAAAATTTTCGGGGGCTTCGCCTCCAGGACCACTTTCACAACCTTTTAATCGAAGCTCGACCACGCCCACTTTGGTTTCGTCGGGGAAATCTGACCCCTTCCTTCCCCCCCCCCCCCGTCGGGAAAATCCTGGTGCCACCCCTGGTTGGTATACGGCGGAGTTCATAGCTACAGAGAAGCTACGTTATTATATCTGTTGACAAACGTAGAGTATGGCAAGCTGAAGATGATTTTTAGTTTTTCGTTTCATTCAATCATTCATTCGATCAATAGAACATTAATACTGCACCATGTTGCCAAGTATAGATGAAGTTTAAAAGTTTGCTCTTTCTCAGATGATAGTGTTTTACTCAAGGATTGATATGGTGATGGCGATGATGATAATGATGATAGTGATGATGGCGATGATAATGTTGATGATGATGGTGATAAATTATGATAATGGTGGAGTATAGCTCAAGCTTGCCTTCCAATCTTAGGGCACTGGTTTGGTTCAATTCCTGCGAGAAGAGGATTTTTCTCACTATTAAGAAACCAACTCCACTACTTTAGCCCTATAAATGAAGTTTATTAGAACAGCACTTCTCTACCGTAGTGGTGAGATGAATGTATAAGAATGAATTAAATCAATTAATAAAATAAAATTATGAAAGCCGGACATACTGCTAAACTTCAACAATAATGATAGTTTCATTTCTGTTACTTCCTGTCCACAGCGTTTATCACCTGCGTTTCAGCTGATTCATTGTATTTAATGCTAAATTCTAATGTACATTGTTAAAGTTGACAACGCAAGATTGAAAATAATGCAAACCTGTTTATATTTGAAAAGTAAATTTTATTGATAACTATGGTCGTCATGCTTTTTAAAATGCATCATGTTAATAATTTCAATGTTGTATATATCATATCCATTTTAAGCTTCTTATTTAAAAAAAAAACGATGTAACAGAAATTAATGATAAAAATGAAAATAAGTGTAACAAATTGTCCCAACTGGAATCCTAACTAGGTCCTCTACTAAAAGTGTGCAGACGCCTCAACCAACTTGTCCATTGGGCGGTGTGGTGAATCGAACTCAATTTGCGACCGCTACTTTAACACTTTTGAAGTGGGTACAACATTAATTCTCGACTATTTATAAAAATGGAACAGAGATCATTGTGATACACTCTCATCTAGAGCATTTTAAAACTAGACAGAACTCTGAAAAGGTAATTATTTTTTAAATATACAAGGATAGGCATATATGTAAAGAGATTAACTCAAAATTGACTTATTATATATATACATATATATACACACACATATATATACATATCTATAGGCCTATATATGTATATATATACACATATATACACATACATATATATACACATATATATAATATGTGTAGCCCTAAATGCATATGTATGTATATGTATATATAGGCCTATACACACACACATATATATACACACACATATTATGTGTGGGATATATATGTGTGTGTATAGGCCTATATATGTGTATATATATAAATCACGATAGCCGTTAACACTGTTAAATTACCGAGGACTATTGGCCCGAAATCTATTTAGCTATCTACAGTTCGTCCTTGAGGCAATTAACATTGTATGTTTGTATGATAATAAAAGGTATAAAATATATCTGTATCTAAGTATTCGTCAGGAATTCGTTATTCTACTAAAGACCGATTTCCACTGGATGCAGTAACAGAAACAAATAAATTCAACAGTAATACATAAGAGTATCTCCATTGAACATGACCCAGGGGCGGATTTAGGGGGGGCGGCCTGGCCCCCCCCCCCTTTTGGAAGGTAAAAAAAGGAAAAAAAAAAAAGAAAAAAAGAAAGAAAAAGAAAAAAATGATAGCCCACAACGCCTCAAATGTTATTTTCGGGCGTCTAGAACACAAAAATTTCGCGGGGTATGCCCCCGGACCCCCTGGGACACTGTTTTCTCGATCGGCCCAAATTTCGGCCCCCTTTCGGCCCCCCTTTTAGACATCTCTGGATCCGCCCCTGTGACCTACTACGACACGATGAGTGTATAGTTATTTAATACCTCCTTGGTATAAAGAATATAATAGATTCTGGGTTTCTTTTTACCTCAGCCGTCATCGCTGCCTAGTAAAAATCGGCCTTTACACCATCTGAATATCTTAAAATTGTATCGGTACGTAAACCTTCAATACTTTCTATTTAGCAGAACAATAAAAAATACATATACCTCATGTCTTCGTTTTCGTCATTTGTGCTTAAAAAATATTTTAAACAAAATAAAATAAACTGCATAATCGACTTGCAAATACTATGGGTGTTGTGATAAATTGTGTCTTATTACGATCTAGAGAGCCATACCGTACGCAGTATTAAAAGGAAAATAGGTACAGTTTTGAAACTGAGCAATAAAACATTGCACATTTTCATGCATAATTTAGTTAAAATTTCAAAATTGTGTATGAGTTTCAGAATTTATCATAGGCCTACTTAGGTTTAGCTGATGTTTCTCGGGTATTCTCCAATTTACCGTTTGTCTTCTTTAGCATTAGTGAGAACACATTTCTTCTATATAAAGCACTTAAAAACATTAATTTTAACAATTAGAATACGCGTTACTATGTACCGGTATATCATATTAATATATAGCATTTTTGAAACCGTAATTATAATACTTTTGTATAAAAAATATATTTTCAAATTACAAGCGCTGCATTATGATCCTTACAAATCATAATGTTTTAAACTAAAGTAACGAAATTATACAGGTATTCCGCCAGCGAATCTTTACCACAGAATCCACATGGTGGAGAATATGATCCATATGTGATATATAAATAGGCTTACGTGGTCCAGTGGTATGATACTTTATATATAAGGAACCTATTGTTGAAAGGCTATGCTCGATAAGATCAGGACATAAATTTATCCATACCTCCTTAATTTATCATATAATTTTCATTAACGTAGTAATTCGAGTGCTTCTGCTCTCTTTTTCAGGTTTGATATTTTGCATAGCATTTAGGCCACACTGAAGAAAAGAGCAGGAGCTCTCGAGATATTGGTGAAATAAAGTTATATGTTCCAAGAATTGACATTGTATCGTGTGCTGTAGTCGTGTTTTATTATAATTTGTATTTAGAACAACGCCATGGCATCCATTTTTTTTTTGTCTATGTATTTGCTTATACCATTCGAGTAACGACTTTACATGTAACCACCAGGTAGCTTTAAGAAAAGACTTCTTTCAAAGTTTAATGTTCAGGTTCGGAAGGTTTACCAGTACTCCAGATTTCAAAGAAACAAGCAGTTGAATGGAAGCGGAAGAGGATCTCGAGTGGAGCCGCAAGATGGATAACCACATACCATGCACTGCTTCCATAATACTCATTTTCCATTTCGAAGAGATCGTATCCACCCTTTAATTCATACGAGCACAGGATCCACCAAGCTACGTTACACACCAGCAAGAACATAAGTATCTGCTTGGTGCGTGTTTCTTTGAAGTCTTCTGGTGGCTTACGGCTCATGGCAGCCAACATAAGAACCATCTGTATCACAGTCTGTGCCATGTGCGTCATTTCGTCAAAAAGCAAAAGTCCGGCGTGTTGGTAGGTTCCCAGTGTGGCCACAGCAGCCACGAACGTGAACAGACTCTGAAGAAAAGAACCAGCTACACACAGAAACAACATACTGACATCGAAATGGTGCATAGGACCCTCCACATGTTCATATTTCCAACCGCCTTTATAAATCCCGTAGAAAGCCATTCCACACGCTATGCTGCATATTATATTTAAAAAAATACGGTAGCCGTGGTATGTTTCAAAAGACATGTCTTTCTTTGTCACATCTTTTGTATAGATAATGTTTAGTATGAGGATGATCACACCACACATTGTTGTGAGGACTCCGAGCAGCAGACCGCACTCGAAGCTGAACGTGTAATCGTGATTCGTGTGTGGGGCATGATGATCGTGGCTGTGCTCAATGCGTCGGTTAATGTTCTGCCACATGACGTAGGCCAGACCAGCGGCCATGATGCTGTACTCGACTGTAAATGAGTACAGGTACTTTGAAGCGTAGTAAACAGCTTTACTCAAACCTTCACCTTTATCGCATTGGTAAAGCTCCGTGGTTTGGTTAGTGGAGTTGTAACCTGCGATAGAATATATTAAAAACGTTTAAAGATTAGGGAATTTAATATTATATTACTTATTCAAATACCATCCCTAATATGCATTGCACACGTTGCCCTAAAATCAATGAAGCCTTTGCCTTGTATAGCCTGCGCATATTAACTATATTAATTTGATAATAGATTGAGAAAATTACAAGGGCGTTTCGATTACATCTGACGACGTTCTTCGGCGGTTCAAGAGTGATTTTTTTTATTAAAAGACTGAATACAAATGCTAAAAATATGAATAATAGATGCAGGATGTTTTGTATGATAAGGAAAAGACGGAATGTCGAGACTTGTGGGTGGAGATGGAAGAAGGTCTCGAAGGTAAAGAATGCTCAAGGGCACGTGACAAGACTACAGAACTATAATTGTTGTTGGCAAGATTCCGATTTAGGTGAATGTGGGTAGATAAAGCTAAATGATGAAGCATAATTTTCAAAGCTTTAGATTAGTTTCAATAGGCACTTTACGCAAGAGGACGGGGAGCCGTCGACTCGACAACGGAAATTCAGGTTAAGCGCCCTAATTGTTTACATGGTCTTCACGCTCTGATGAGCACAAAACCACCGTGCGCCCGTCTTCCCGTCCTGTTGCGTGAAGTGCATGTAATAATGAAATAACACACATCTTGACTTACTTGAGCCGTAAAAAAGATCTGTTTTTTCGCCTGTGTATGGAGCGCTACCGTATAAATATGCGGTCTTTTCGGCCCCATATTCACCACCCTTTTCTTTTTTTGAACTGTATCCACCGCCGTAGCTGTCGAACTTAAAAGTTTTTACCAAGAAATCTTCCCACGTTTCTTCAATAAGTGTCCGAATCCAGATCGACAAGTTTGTGGCCACCAAATGCATAAGTGCCATTCTACATATAGTCAAAAAAGAAATGTATGGCACCGGTATTATAAAACGTTTTACGCATGACCACGAAGGGTGATATAATGACGAAAGTCACTTTTTTTTTAAAATTAATGATTAAGTATAGGGATGGTAGACTATTTGATTGTTGTTGTTTTTACTTGATTTGTACGCTACTTTTATGGGGTTTTAAGCACCAATAATCCTGTTGAATATGTAGGAATGTGTGTGAGGCGCCTAGATAATAGGGTATGGTGTTAGTGTCTTGTTTATGTTTGGTGGAAGTGTCGTGGTTTAGTGGGATTGTGAGTGCTGTCATCCTACCTGCAAAGTGGTGTCCATCTTACTAGGCACACTGAAGAGAATCTCCAGAAAAAGTAAATTTGTAACATCGTGAATGTTACACTTAAGATAGATCCAAAAGCCATGGCGTTGCTATAGCACGGCTCTCCTAGCTCTACGTACAATGCTGTTCGCATAATGGCCCACAAGCAACCACCACATCCAAAGAACAACAAACCAACTGCAAGCAAGAATATTCGTCCGCTTATTTGTGATATAGGCCTATGTTCATTCATAAAATGATTACCGCAGTAGTTGTATCAAATATAGTACTACGGTAGGGCCTCCACTTTTCATGTAGTACTGTAATTGACATGTCTTAAAGTTAAATCGCAATAACAGTAGCTAGATGCACGTGATGCAGTATTAAGATACAAACATACCCCTACTTACCATTCACATATTTATTGCTGGCATGCAGGTCCCAGCGTTCTTCATCGGCTGTGTCAGGAAGAGGTCTCTTGGCAATAGGAACCAAGATTAACCAAGTCAAAGAAACGAGGTAGAGGAAGATGAAGTAACCCTCGACGTGTTCAAGAGTCACCGGCTTATAGTCCGTGTTGAATTTCAGGAACACATAGGCCATATCAAGAGTTGCAGCAAGTATAACAACAATCAAACAGTGAATAGAACTGAGCGCTGACCACACATCTCTGAAGATTCATAAAGAAAACATTTGTAAGTTCATGCTATGTAAAGTAGTTTCATTTGTATGGTTCTAGTTGTAAAGCCGGCCTTTTAATGTCTCCAAAAGTGCGTTTAACAGAAGGGGTTGAAGTAGAGTCAAATAATAGGAAAGGTCCACCACTGCAGTTTAAGATATCAGTCAAGAGCAGGCTTGCCATACCGTCTTAAGCACCGTGTACATGGGCCTGATAAACAGCGACACGAGCATTGGCTTTGTGAAGAAAACCATATTGGAAGTGAAATCGTTTAGAGTAGCAGACTAAGCGAAAATGCTCGTGTGATTGTGAGATGTCTATACCTTTCAAGTACCTATCATTCCTGTGTACGTGGCGTATACCATGCGATTCAAAATGTTAAAACCAGAATGTTATCAGAATAATGGTAAAACCGCTAGTGTGGTCCAGTTAACAAAAAGTAGTCCAAATAATTCACATGAAGAAGTGCACTGTGGGCACAAAAGCTAGTGTACTGTCAAATAAACTAGTCTTTATTTTCTAGTCCAAATAACTTACCATACTGCTTTTAAATTTCACATAGACATTGGCGTTACGGACAAAACATTGCGGTTTAGGTGCCAAGAAATGTAAGTTTTATCATATAGGCTTAATCTATTATATAATAGCACAACTTTCGTGTAATAATGTTTGTCTTTGCGCTACCATACCAGTTACTTACTCTGGATCTTCGTCTTCCTCGTGTCCATGTCCACCATAGCCATGGTCCTCGATTATGTGAGGAGCTGATCCGTGTGGAAATCTTAAACTCAACTCGAGCGAAGTGTTGCGATGGTCATAATGTGAAGACGGCATCAAGTCATGAGCTGCTGCAAACGAAAGAAATACCAATGTCAAGATTACTCTTCTTTAAGATGGGAGTAATTAATTTAGAATTTAAAACACTTGACTAAACTAGCTGTGATATTATTATATGCAGCGATTATAATAATATCGTACGATAAATGACTCAGTGAGTGATTTATTAGAGATGTTGGCAATTATTCAACACTACATGATTTTTCTATTTAATGAAATGATTTTAAAAATATCATAAGTATGTGTTTCCACTTGTCAGAGCTAACATCAGAACCGACTATCAATCGGTGTTCCCTATAATTGAATGAAAGTAAGGGGACAAGTGGGGGCGCCAGCGGGGGTGGGGCAGCAGGGGCTTAAACCCCTGCCACCGGACAGGTAAAACCCCTCCTTCGGACAGAGCTTGTCTGGCAGTCGGACTAAAAAATATATAAAAATAGGCCCACGCCAAGCCAACACATGTCTGCCACAGTCTGTGTCGTTTCTGGCCATCCAGAGGTTCATATGCTTTAAAAAATTTCATTTGGGAGGGGGAACACCTTCTCAAACCATTCCCCCAGTCTCGGGCCTACGAGCTCAAGTCCCCTTGTCGGATAGCTCAGCCCCGCCCCCAGAAAATATATCCTAGAGCCGCCACTGAATGGGGCCCGTCAGAAACGTTCGATTAAAAGTTCACAGAGAAGATTTCAGCTAGAGGTTAAACCGGATGACAGTATATACAGTGTCATTTACTATCTTGTTGATGTCTGTGGCTTTAAAGTTCCTTCTGTCTGTTAGAATACAGTGTGTCGAGGTGAGCTAATATTTATGCAATAACTACATTGTGATCTGATGGCAAAAGACTTTGTCGAGTAAGCACTATGCCACAATCATGTCACGATGTGTAAGAACACACCTTTCCGCTAAGCACCACCCTTCAGACATCGTTGTAAACGCCCCACTAAACGGCAGTGTAAACGTGCACAAACTTACATGTTTATGGGACATGGGCGTATTTCTGGTCCTAGCAATAACACTTTTTGACTTGTCAGCTGTTAAGTTTGGTTTTCACTCCGGAAAGGCAAATTAAGAAGAGTATGAACGACTTTAAATATGAGTCGTCGGACCAGTGACATGTTGACGTAAACCTAAATTGTGTAATCATTTAGGAGAATATCGACGTCATTATCAGATATTTCAATAAATGGAAGATCATGTCGCCCACTATTAAAAGTTTATGTGATACTCAATATACGTCAAAAAGTCTTCAAAAAATTAGCCTAAGGGATGCTACACTATTATTTTGAAAGGTGGAAAGCGATATATTGTCAACTTTACACCAAGTTTTTTTTTGTTGTAATATTTATATTGTTTTCATTCATTGTTGTTAAAGATCACAAATGGACTAAATGTTTGAAATCATGGACTTTTTCATGCGAGTTCATTGCAAATTACTTGCTGCTAAGCCAGGATGTAATAGAATGCGCGGAGTGTGAATTGTGAAGAAGTCACGATATGATAATTATGGATCGCATATAGTACCGGTACAGTAAATGCTAAAATCATGACAGCTTCAATTAAATAATTTCTGTCTTCAAAAAAACAATCGCCCGCTCATGTTTGGCATTCTTCCAATTATAGCTTACTTTACTTGGTTTAAAAAAATAGTTTTATTTTTATTTTGATGGACAATTCTTATCCAACTGCGGGGAGCCCGCCAATTACAGAATGGAAACATAAGCACAACATAAAGAAGGTCGACAAACAAAATTACAAGACAAACATTCCTAAATATAGATACATAACCTAACTTTACGTGTGAAAGTTTGTAATAAAAACATAAAAATTTGACTTTGTTGTTTTGTCCGAAAGTATAGTCTTATCAAGTTTTATCATACTCTAGAAAAGTTTTTAATTAGTCTCCTAAAC
>NW_022706010.1:447575-476498 GCF_011630105.1 Anneissia japonica
CCTATGTATAGATTAGATAACATATAAGACAGAATAAATAAACAATGAATTGATGAATGACTGAAAGAATAAATAAATAGGTTAATGGCAGAAATTTTAATTTATGGTCTATGAATTCATGCTTCAATATTCATCGTCCATGTTTTGTTTTTAAGTTAAAATAATTTTGAACAAATTCTCCACATCTCCGAATGATGCGTTTCCCTTACTGCTCGGTGACCTGTTCTCTTCTGTATTTAATTTTCTATTGTAAAATTGAAGTACACTGTAAGTCGCCAAAACCGAAATTGAAATTGAAATCTCATGTCTTTAGTTGATAAGTCAGAGAGGATAATGGTCGATTTGACGTAGGTCGCTCTAAGGACACAAGCGTATTATAGTTTACTTAGGCCTATCTCTATTCCTTGTACTATCTATAACATTAATTGAAAACGGTTATCTGCATATTATTATTATTTTTATTATTATTATTATTATTATTATTATTATTATAACTCATGGAATTAACTATTTGATATGAATATTATTGTTATTATTATTAAATTATTACATTTTACATTGTAGTTCTTTGTTTATTTTATCTTCATATCATAGCCATAAGTAGCAAGATTTGAGGAATCCATTAAAAATCCAAGTCATAAATGTCACTGCATTAGACCAAACCACTGTAAAATACAATTAAAATGTCCACACATAATTAACATCTTGATCATTCTAATTACTGTATGTAAAAGGAAAATCTGAATTGTGAAAAAGAAATGAAAGACTAATTAGACCTGTAAATGTTCGGCTTCTGACCGACATCATAAATATTCCATTGTTAACTTGTGTATGACGTTTTTAATTTAATGAGTTCATCTTTTCTAATGACTGGCTTTTAGGTTTAATAAGGGAAGCCCTTCGACTTCGTCTTTAGGCGTATACTTGGTCAAATCAGTGTCACATTATGTCGCCTAAAATGTCTTGTCATTGTTTTGTTTCTGTAAAGTTGTTTTAGTAAAATTAATGATGTCATATGATGATACGTATAGCTAGCTACATCTTAAGATTTTTAATACAAGATTATGTGTATTTTTTTATGGTTTTATGTTGCCCTTTCAAAATGGTAAATTTATATAATTTGAAAGTTGAAGGATACATTTACAGAAAAGGGGTCATTACCGGTAGCTCCAGAAACATTAATGTGTATAATATAGAATGCTATAAATTCGCTTTCCCTTTAATAGTCCCTTGCGTTAATAAAGATCTATTGAATAGGCCTATCGTGTCAAAAGGAACACGTATTAAACGAACCCGTATTAAAACGAACCATTGATTTTTGCACATGACCTAAATAATACAGCAAAAAGCATATGGCAGATCGGAATCTACTGTGATTTGCCTATTTCCGTCTAACCGAAACAGTATAGGCCTAAGCTTATACCATGACTAATGCACAGTATTAAAATAGTGTTTGAAAAAAATGTGGCATTGAAAGCATTGAATGTTTTTAATTGACCTTTCATGACTAATTGTGTTTTTGTTTTCTATTTTTTCTCCCCGACAAGGGGGGGGGGGGCTGTAGCCCTGTCTAGCTCACCACACCCCCCCCCCCATTAGCGCCGCCACTGGAGAAGTTCGATTTCGACAATCATACGCATAGTGTTAAGCGTTACAAATCATCAATTTTGTAAATATTTACAAGTTATACGGAACTATTATGAACTTGAGCCTATATTTGATAATTTTGGCATGGCCGTCACTCTATTGTAGGTCCTATAAGCAATTCAATATTGAAAGTGTAATGGATTTGACCTACAACTGATTCCTTCATACCGGTAATAGTTATTTTTTAAAATCGTTTCTTTAAAAAAATAGCGATATTACAATAAGACTCTACTCACATTTTACCGGTATATCATCAGCGCCATAGTGACAATATTGCTTGGTAACCCTGTAATAACTATCGCGGAACCAATCAGAAAATCTTGACATAATTTCAAATTAGTAAAGTGTATCTAAAGCAGCAGTATAATCGTGAACCGTCGTCGGTTCCACCTGGACGTATTCAGGAGCTGAAAGAGCTCGTATAATTACATAATCTAGAATGTCTTCGATACGTTACAAGAGAGTGCGAATAGGCCACTCCCGTATCCTAGTAAGAAAATTGAAACGTTCCGGCTTCGTCATGCAATATTTATTACCGAAGTAGCGCTAATTTCGGGCAGGTAGCGCAAACTTCCATCCGGTTGATAGAAAGATTCGAGCTTCCGTTTTTTTTTTATTTCAATGACAAAGGCATAGGCATACCTTTAAATTACTACTGTAGGGCCTACGCTAAATATCATCATCAAACATTTATACTTTTATGTGGGTGTGGTGGGGAAGATATTGAACCACTTGTCTCAGAATTAGATTTTGCTTCATAATGGAAACTCCTGCATAAAATTGTGCCGCGTATAATAATGTGTGATGTATAAGACACGTGATATTCAATTATGATATTTCTCGTGTCTTACATGTCGCGTATATTATACTTAATTCGTGATGTATAAAGTTGTCAACACTAACAAATTTGTATGTGACAAATTTGTGTAATAGGAATCATTATGTCTTAATTCACCCGAATATGGGCATAGGCCTATCACAATTTATTTGTCAAATTTGTTAGTGTGGGCAGCGCCTATACTCGTGATTTTCAACAATAAGATGTTTCTCTGCAGCAGTAGGCAATTATTGGTTTTATTGGACCAGGGAACAGTGTAATTTCACTGTTCCCTGATTGGACTAAAAGCTTTAAGCTTTGTTTCTAATGAAAACCCTCATTGGTATTGTTTTAATTGGGCCTATTAATGGTACTGTATCTATTACGGTATGGAAATAGTACCGTACGTGATGGTAGTTTATAGTCCGTAGTTCTTGTGCATTCAATAACAATATTGGACCGTTAGGTTTTAAGACGAACACATGACTCATGTGGGATATCCGCTTTTCATTAGTGTTCATATTCACACGGTGCTTATTCTTAAAATATCACAATGTTATAGTCTCTTCGTGTGTGTGTGTGTGTGTGTGCAGGGACGTAGCCAGGATTTTGAAAAGGGGGAGCCGTTATGCGAATTACGTAGGACTCGGCGGGGTCAAGGGGGGGGGAATCCCCCTGTGAAGTAGCGCACTCTGAACGTTCTTAGGACTGTTTGACAGGATAAAGTGAAAATTGCAATAGACGCATTATAAATAAGCGCAAAAATAATTATATAATAAATCAACAGTGGCAGATCCAGGAATTCAAAAGAAAGGTGAACCAGGGAGGGACATTCATAGACTGAGGAACCACTCACCTCAGCCCCACCATGGTTGGGGCTGAGGTAAGAAAATTTATGATTAGGGCATTTCTAGACGGCCGGAAATTACACTCTCGCACTTCAATTTGAATATATAGGGGGGGGTGCCGCGGCTCCCACGGCTCCCCCCCCCCTTGGATACGTCTGTGTGTGTGTGTGTGTGTGTATGTACGGTAATGGCAAAACCTGGAGTTTATACCCATGGAGGTATTATAATACCTCCATGGTATACCAAAGTAGTAGCATTTTACTCCATGATAGTAGCCACCAAACTGTGGGTATCTGTTAACGACATCAAAGCACACAACAAATATTCAATAAGGTTTTAAAAGCTCTGTCCTCACCTATGCAATATTATGTGAACAAAAAAATTGGATATACCGATATTTGGTTGGGATATCATCATGCCCTAATTTTTTTTTATTATTTGTGTTTTTATTTTCCAATTATTTACATAAACTAAGTATTTGGTATTAACAATAAACTTCAGAATAAAAATAAGTAAGCAATAGGCCTATCATGTTAAATCAACTGGTGTTAAAGAAAAAACAAACATATTGAATACTTTCAAAGTGAATTGCTAAAACAAAAACTATTTGGCATTTTGATAACATCATTGTCCTAAAATTTTTTTATTGTAAAAATTCTTTAGTTTATAATTTTTTTTTTCTAGTACTTGCATTATTGACAGTAAGATAGTACTTTTTATTATTATTTTTTTGTTTTTAATTATTCTTAATATCATTACCATATTGCCAAAAAAGTTTAATTCACAATACACATAGAAGTACGTACACATCTCAAATTACCAATATATACTTTAACAAAAAGTTCTGACCGAATAGCATATTTGTATGATTATGTTTACAGTGAATGTCACATATCACAAAATCATGCCATATATGGGCACATCTCACAAATTTGCCACAAAAATATTGACAGTGTGACAGAGATTAAATCTGTGGGGCTACAGTATTACCAAAGTTTCAAAAGTTGATTAAAAAAAAGTATATTAATTTTGGATCCGCGCAAGGCGCTGACCCCAGAGCCTCACTGCTGTCTTGTTCATGTTACCAAAATTTTTAAAGCGTCCCGCGTCCCAAGTTTTTAACGGACGTGCAGGAAATTGTGTACACATAAACTAGAGGTGATTTTCAACAAACGTTCGTCGCCCTTTTTTAAGTTGGACTCCATGGTTCCCCCGACACCTACACAACAGGGGTTTCAGCAAGACTGTACATTACTGCTATTACCACTAACAGGGCACGTAACATGGATGTCGCGGTCGGTTGACGATGTGTTCTAAAGAACTTAAAGTTGTGTGTTCGAATCGCGTCTAGGTCATCACTTTTTTTTCCTCAATTTTAAGAAATTATTTTTTTTTTCTTCAAATTTTAAGATAGGCCTTTTTTTAATTTTGTACAAATAAACATTCTAAATATTTTTTTGTACAAATAAACATCCTAATTATTTAAAAATTTCTATCTTATGAGCTCTGCAAAAACACCCAATGTAGTAACTTTTGCCTGTACCGTATTTAAGCGTGGAGGAACGCGCGGACAGGTGAGTGGTTGCTCTTGATTTTAGGGCTATGTATTATATGTTTCAATTCGCTTCATTCTTGACACAGCATTCAACCTTGTATTTGCCTATCACTAACCATGGAGGCACTAACTGATATCGGAAAATCCAAGGTCTAGCCTTGTCCTATAAATTATAAAGGCAAGCAATCTCACACCATTTTGACAACATTTACCTAACGTCTGATTAGCTGATAAAAAGCTCTGTTTCAAATTTTATGAAAGTTCACAAAACATTCAGACGATTTCCATATAAATTAGAATAGAAATGTAAGTCATATTTTCATATCGTAAGCCTAAGCCTGTGTTTAAATTTTCAAAATATTTGAAACTCGATTAGTCAACATTTTCAAAACTAAAAATGGACTTTCCAGGGTCTCAAACTTAATCGAACAATCAGAACAGGGCCAGAAGCTCACTTCCGACAACCACATACGTCACGTGTATACCTTACGCTTAGTACGCAATTGGACCTTAGCAACAATAGGAGTTTTCGCCGCACGACGGTTAGGCAGTTTTCGCCGCACGACGACCTTAACTTTAACGTTAGTACTCAACATGCAACGCGATCTCCGCCCCTTTTGTAAACAAATCGAAATACGAATGCGCAAACTCGTAATTAACGTATGTCGAGCACGTAAAATCCAGAAATTAACGTACTCCGCAACGCAAAATGAATAAATTATGACGTCATCTGTTAACGTTAAGGTTAACGTCGTGCGGCGAAAACTAGGTAGGCCTGGTTTTCGCCGCACGACGTTAAATTTAACGTTAGTACCCAACATGCAGCGCGATAGCTCCACCCCTTTTGTAAATAAATCGAAATACGCATGCGTAAACCCGTAACTAACGTACGTCGAGCACGTAACATCTTTAAATTAACGTACTCCGCAACGCAAGATGAAATTATGACGTCATCCGTTAACGTTAGGGTTAATGTCGTGCGGCGAAAACTACCTAATATCCAAAGATGGTAGCACCTGCATAAAAGGTCCATTGGTATTCCAGATGATCACTAAAAACCCTCAATTTTCATAGGAAGTCTTTTCAAGGTTTTTCCCTTTACGACATAGGCCTAATCTGATTTGTTTTTTTCTTGCTGGGCCTATTTCACTTTCTAGTTTGTCTCAGTAATTATTATAGCATGATAAGTATAACACTTGGGAATAATTAATTAACTAAACAACCATAAGGTGTTATAGATATGAGTATGAAATACAGTCAACCGTAAATGGGAAGCTTTTAACATAGAATATCACAATATAAGCCTAGCCTTTTTCCCAATAGGCCTAAGCAGAGTGTGAAGAAAATTCCAAACGTTTACCATATGATGGCAGTGTTACTTCGTGGAGTAATGAAACATGAACATTCCAAGTTCAGTCAATATTACAGTACAAAGTACACTTTGTCAAATACGACAATTTGCTAGAACAAACCACGCAAAATGTAGTTTTGACTCTGCTCCTAGTTTAATTCTGCATGTCTAAGTTTAAAATAACTAGCGTTAAGTTAGTGCATCGGAGTTTTATTTTGGTGGGTTGAAATAACGGTCTTATAGGCCAACAATGGGATCACATAATTACAGCTAATGCTAACTTTATTTCAAAGCACTGAAGTGTTCATTTCTGGAAATGAAGTCTGAAAAGTCTGCAATTCTAATAGTAAACTAATTTTTCTAAATTATGTCTACATCTCGAGAAAACGTGAGGTTAAGTGTGATTGGGTAATGAATTGTCAGGAGAGTGGAAATAGTAAAGTTGTGAGGCTACTGACCAGAGTAGGACAAGCAGAGGAAGATGACTCAATCTGCGTGTAACATGCTCACGTGAAACACTGAAAAGTCAGCCGTCAGTGCTTTCGTATTTTATAGGTTGGGCAAAATACTGTCCCTCATTGAAAATGTTGATCGGTATAGAAAAACTCGGAATGTGTCCGGAATAAATTACATTACGTTAACAAGTATTTAAATAGAAACACATTTTACCGATGGCGGTACTAAAATGCGTCATCATAGCATCATTAAGCGTATAAGAAGAGGGGATCTCATCCCGTGGCTATGCTTATCCAACTTTAACCTTGACTTTGAAGTATCATTTAATATATTAATTTACGCATGGAAGGTATTAAATATACAGCAGAAGTTCCCAGGCTTAAATCCCAGTTGGGATGACTTTTCCTTCATAACTTGCAGATTCCTCTTCTTTAGCGTTCGTATAATTGTAGCATTTGTAGCAAGTTTACGAAAACGATAACGATACGTTTACGTCAACATTTCTAGACAACTGTTCACCTACAATAGCAAATTTATCACAACCTTTTGCATCAATCAAGAGTCACAGCTCGCGGCATATTGTCAAGAATGTTTAGGCACGAATGACGTATTCGTATTCGTAAGGTTGCGAAATCACGTTATTACCACAAGACGACAGAACTTATCTGTTTATTGTACTATGAAATATTTTTGAATAAATAAAAAAATTAAGTAATAAAATTAATGAATGATGTATATATACACATATATATACATATATATACATATATATATATATATATTGATATTGATTTATGCAAAAAGGTTTTTGTCAAGCGTTGACAAACAGGAGTAGCCGAAATATTCGCCTAATAAATTTTAGTGTTTCTAAAGTCAACATCTTACGTATTTGAGTTTCTTTACTGTTACGTTATATTGTATTCTATATTATATATATATAAGATGTGTATAAGAGACAGCCCTTTTGGGAGGTAAAAAAAAAGAAAAAAGAAAAGAAAAAAAGAGAGAAAAAGAGAAAAATGATAGCCCAGAATGCCTCAAATGTTATGTTCGGGCGTCTAGAATACAAAAATTTCGCGGGGCATGCCCCAGACCCCCTACGACAGTGTTGTCTCAATCGGCCCAACTTTCGGCCCCCGCTTCCGCCCCCCCCCCTTTTTGGACATTTCTGGATCCGCCCCTGTAAACCGCTTGTCCACAAGTGTTTTGTGAACGACGTTCGGTGATTTCAAATAGGCCTGATATCTTTGTTAAATTTCTCCTGTTCTCTAAAGAGTGATGACTCTACGTTGGATAGTTACTTTTAAAGGCGTAGGCGTGTTACCCCGGTTATTATAAAATCTGTATAGGCCTATATATAAAATATATGTATTGCAATATATATAGCCTATATATATGAATATATGTATATATATATATATTATATAGTTGCACCGCTTTTAGTTACATTGTATATTAAATAATTCTTCACCACGGCCACGTGTGTAAAGCAAATAAAAGATTTTTTAAATTTTAGAATATTCATAGTAGTCACACTGTTGGCCAATAACGCTGAATTTTTAATGGTATAAAACTAGATATCTGTGCATCCGTCAGCATAATTAATAGCAAGTTCAACTACTTCGACAACTGTAATTACGAAGTGCCTGAAGTGACTTTTTCATTGACACGCACCCGATTGAATGTCCCAGCAGATATGTCCGTCTGGCTCACTTATATGTTTAGTCTATTCCTTATTAGTCATCGTCACCATTATTATGATTGTGGAACCAAATGTTTATATATTTCAACTCACTAAGTTATTCATTAGTAAGGAAAATTATGTAACGGTATCACCAACAAACGATTGATTAGTGATTATCATCATTGCGTAAGTTAATAATACATTATCGAATAAATATCTGTCGATGTCCTACCTTTTGACATATTCTTCTTAGTTCTTGAAATGAAGTTGCCGACAGTTTCGACGAAAGAGTTACGATTGTAACCCCCACCTCCGCTGTAGTCGTACGAATGGGAGCCGTAATTGTACATTGTTAAAGAGAATACATCGGTTCAAAATACCGCAATAGGTTTGTTTGTGTGCGTCGCTGGAATGATTTAAAATAAATTGTGACTGTTAACGGGCGTTTAGTAGAATCAGCCAGTGGATGATGACGTTGTTGCGTGAATCATCCTCAATAACCTGTTGTAGGAGATCTTGCATTGACTACTGACATAAAACTTTTAACGGGCATGCTTACACTACACTAACGGTTACTGCATCTTTGTGCATTATATACATATTATTATGTTTATACATAACTTGCAGTCTCCTAAGAGATCTAGAATAGCAGCATTGACTATAACAAAGATGTTAATGATCCGAATCTATAAGAAAATAATAATAGATTGACACTAAATACTTATAGGTCTACATTGATTCTTAGCTATCAAAAAATAAGTTTCGAAATTTAAAGGTTGGAATGTCATGTGTTCGGTACCGGAAAGTTATCCTTTCTTAAATTATTCCAAATGGGAATCATTCGAGTACTGGATGATTGGCTTGGCGTATTTACCCTTAGCTGGAAGAATGACACATCTAATCGTTTCCTTTAATATATATCTAATACATATTATATATACATATAATTCTAATAAGGGTTATAAATGTTTCCATCGTTGTCGAAAATGTTTCCGTTAAAGTACTTTTAATAATCCTGACAATCTTGTTTGAAAAAGATGTCAATAGAAATTATGTGATTTTTGAAAAAAAGAACAGAAAAATCATGAACGTGTTTATAAGGAAGTTTTCATATAATTGCATCTATGCTTTCCGTCAACATAATGTCTTATGTATTTGAAAACATTCAATGTAGAATGTACATTCAAAATTATTTTAAGATGGGTGTCAACTTTCTTAGTTGATTATCCCAAATGAATTTATGATAAATAACTTAACTACTTGAATAAGTCTTTATTTTAACGTATATTCGAAATTGAAACAGGTCTAACGCCATTACTGAGATTGATTGAGAAATAATGCTCAGTTTCAAGTATATAGGCCTAGAAAAAATATAGCATAGTATAAAAGAATATAAATCATGTAACAAAAGGCATTACTATATTGGTATTAACAGAAAGACCGTTAATGTTCCGTGCTGTACTCGACTGGGTCAGGTATGCCAAACTCCAACTATCATCGGTAGCCAACCTCTGGTAGCAAACGGGTTTAACCAAATAATGTGCACCAAAAATGTGCACCCCAAACACATTTCACAGCATCTTAACATTTTTACTTTTGATGTTAGGCTTAGGCCATGGTAGAATTAAGATTAAAGCGTATTAGTTTCGACACCCGTTCATAAGATGGTTGAGTCCGACATGGAAACACCTTGTTTACCATAATTACTGATTTCCTATGACTCAACTGAGACAACGAACTTAAAATAGGAGGCTAACTTTTTTCATTTGCATTTCGATTACAAGATATTTCACTGACAATTGAATAGGGGCCTACTAACAAATATGACAGAATAGCCTATACGTAATTGCTTAAAAATCCAACATTATTAGTCAAATTGTGTAACATTTATAGGGTTATCAATGTATCAGTTAAATAAGTATAAAATCAGAATAGGCCTGCAAATTAGTTGTAACCTTCATGAGAATATCCGAATAGTTTCATCTGGTTTGCTTGTAGAACTGTTTAATCAATTCCCGGTAGTGAGCCAAACAAAATCTGATGTAAACTTACTGCGAGCTTTCGTCTGTCTTATATCAACATGTGAACATATTTTCATTTTGTGTCTGTGTATATTTTTATAATGTACTCTTTTCCAAAAAAAAAGTTATAGCCACGTTATCTCATAATACACTCTCTAACCTATTATCGTACATGCCATAAAACCAAGTTTTGAAACCACGGTCCTCGATTTGTAGAAATACTGTAGGCCTAAGCCTATAATCCCTTGGAGAAGGGGTTGAACTTAGGCCTATGTCCTGAGAGGCCAAGGGTTGAAAATTTTATGAATTAGAGGAATTAGAGGTAACGGAATATGATCACATAATGAAGTCTGAAGAGTTAAATCAGTATCGTATCTTCTTTCCGTCATCAAGGTCTGTCTTCCTCTTTCCTAGACTCACTCATTCTCTCTAATTGTGTAATATAATTAACCTACGACCACAGGATTAGGCCTAGGATCAGGGTTCTTGGATGATGTAGGTCGAGGTAGGGGTTAAAAGCAAGGCCATGTGATGTACCTTTAAAGATTTAAAGAACCGTCTAACATGACTTAACTACATGATTACTACTAATTCTGAAAATCCGATGATTAGCGATAGTATTCCGAAAACAACACTACTTACGGTACTTTCAGCAGTCTTGTCATACAGTCCACGTGGATTTAAAAAAAAACCAAAAAACAAATAACAAATCTAGAGGTATATTCATATAAACAATCATTTGGGCCTACTAATGAGATTAGATATTAATTAATAATTCCATTATTTTATCACACAATACATACCATGCAAAGCCTACTTTCTTGGTTAAGCCAATGGTCTTTCACCAGTGTGTTTTGTTTCTTTTACTAATTTTCCACACATGAAATAAATTCTCATAAATAAAATAAAATAAAATTAATTAGTTCTGCAAGTACGGTACAATTAATAAATTTAAAGTACCAGAAGTAATTTTAAGAAAATACTGGTGCATAATAGGCTACGAACAATATATACTTTTTTGGGATAAAGGAAAATAATAATAATAATCGATACAATGTTACTAATAATAGTAGGTGGATTGTGTATATCAAAATGGAATATAAACTACAGGCTTACATTTTAAGTCGTATCCCGGTAACCTTGTCTGTGATGTGGTAAATGAAAATTATTGTCGCTTTCCAGACAAAGATTAATTCACTATTGGCAATTCTTTAAGTCTGTGTGCGTCAATCAACCCGTGCTGATGGAAGTTTTTCACGATAGTAATAATTTTTTTGTAAATTATTTATATTTTATTGAAATCCATCATAATTTTGGCAGCCAACAGAAAGGTAATTAAAGTAGTAAATATAATAATATACTATTCTTAGGTACAGTCCAATTATCATTATTTTAATTTTTTCATAACGCCATCTCATTTTTAAACTTGGTGTTATTGTTGTTTTAAATCATATTATTTTGATTATTGTGTATGTTGGAGTAATGATTTGCTATAGTTTTTTTTTTCGGTTTCATATGGGTTTAACCTACACGTGTAAAAACTGATTAGAAGAGTACTAATAATAGTAATCGTTCTTCTGCACACTTGTTTGTCGCCCTCATTCAGCTGCCGCGAAGACAATTCAGTAGGGTTCAGCCGAGGGGGCGTGGCTTTTATGGTAATACGTCATGTAAAAATTATACCGACCTTCTACCTAAAAACATCAACAGGCGGGTTATAGGTTTGTGCTGCTGCTACGGCCGGGTCGTGTGATGGACGATCGGGGGCCAAAGAGACATCGAGTCCATTTCCAGACGATTGGGCCTAAAGTATGGACGATCTTGTCGGTCTATGCACCTCTAATACTAAGCCTGCGCTAGGTCGGACCAGGAGGCCCGGTCTTCAGTAGTCTGAGGCCTAGGCAAAGGCATATCCTAGATAAGTGCCTCCAGCAACCCGCATCAGTCTGCCTAGCAGTGGAGGGGCCGGGGGACAATGGGGCTTAATCCCCCACCTCTATCGGACAAGTCAAGGGCCCCCCGGCCGTGCTCGTTGGGCAGTCGTACCAAAAAAAGGGGGGGATCAAGTGCGATATAAAATATGCCTACACATCCAAGCCACAAATTTTGTCGGGGAACAAACACTCCTCAGGCAAACAAACTCAAGCCCCCTGTTGGACAGCTAATCCCCCGCCCAGAAAATGTATTCCAGAGCAGCCACTGTTTAGGCCTTCAGGCCTAAGCAGAATGTGTGCTACTATTACTAAAGAATAGGCGTAAGTGTTATTTAATACATTACCGTACTTTATACAATACAAATTGCAATACAGACATTGGAAAGTTAATATAATTATTTCATTTAATTAATTAAATATTTAACATTCTGTAATAGAAATTGTAATTTTAATTTATTAATTAGGCCCGTTTTCTCTTCCTGTAAGATAATTTGTTCATGGGATTAGGTTGGAAAATCTACAGAATAAGTACAGTATTGCAGTACTAGTAGTATTGGCCATTGAATTGTTTTCATTTCTTTCTGTGATTACGGCCTAATCCCTACCGCTAAAATAAGACCAACTAGGCCTATGTATTATTTCACTCTGTGTAGACCCCATAAATTGATAATGTTCCAGGGATCCTAATTTTGGAATAAAAATTACACAGGGACAACTTATTTTTTCTTACATTGGTTATACCATGGAGTTGCTTTTTAGACTATTGTATAGAAAATTGAGATTTTACAGTGTCTTTAGAAACATCTCTATTTTCTATAGAGCTACACAAATTAATATAGGACTTTTCATAAATCTGTTTTATAGAATTTATAGAAAAACATAAACATTCTAAAAAATACTTATATAAAATTATAGAATGTTTATAGAAACAATTTTCAGAATTCTATAGGTTGATTCTATATAATTTTCTAAAACCTGACTTATAGAGTTTCTGTTTCTGTATGCATTATTTATTTAACAATCAGTTAAAACTTTATTGATATTCCTTTTAAATTATCAGTCAAAATGTTCTCGTAATCAGCTGCCATATCTTGCAACTTGATCGACATTGAACTCTATACCGCTGCAGCACTTCCGAGGAGATATAATTAGACTAATACTATAGATTATAAACTTTAAGATTTTTTTTTATAAAAGTAATAAAATAGACATGCAAAACTACTTTAGGGCTAAGCCTTGGGGTTAGGCCTATTCCTGATAAAGTAGTGTATAAGAGATACCAAAACACATCCCATATTATTGTATTACGTAAGTTGACGAGTTGCACCGAGACTGCCACTGTGAGAACATCACTGATGGGAGCGATCACAGGCCTAGGTCAGTCAGTTGGCAGTTGGCTAAGCCCAGACCAGTATGCGAGAAACATCAGGGAAATCTATGGAACGTCATTCAAGCAACAATTCGATGATAACCAGTGAACCGTCGATGATGAAAAAAAGTAAATCGTCGATGATGAAACAAGTGAATCGTCGATAATGAAACAAGTAAATCGTTGAAACAAGTAAATCATCGATGATGAAAAAAGTAAATAGTCGATGATGAAACAAGTGAATCGTCGATAATGAAACAAGTAAATCGTTGAAACAAGTAAATCATCGATGATGAAACAAATGATCTCGTCGATGATGAAACAAGTTAATCATTGATGATGAAACAAGTGAATCTGCGATGATGAAACAAGCGAATCGTTGATGATGAAACAGTGAATCGTCGATAATTAACAAGTGAACGTCTATGATGAACAAGTGAATCGACGATGTATCGCTGATTCTAAAATATGAACAGGTTTTTACAGGGTTGCCTTATGCGTCTACTAGTGACACCAGCAGAGTGGCTTCGCGAAGACGTGGATCATATTGACTAGGCCTGGCATAATTATGCTATCTGGCATAATTTAGACCCCTTTAGCATCTAGCATATGTGCTATGCATAATTTTGACTTATTCAAAAATCCTCACTTATGTGAATATCTATTAGCCCCACTCCCCATCACAGTGACCAGAGGCAGGAAAGCGCATTCCGAGCATCTACAAAAGCAAAAACTTTCCAGTGGAAGGCCCATTTTTGCAAAGGCCTGCTCCTTGTTCCCGACTACAGTACCTTTCTAATCCTCTGCCAAGTGTATGCCTGAAAATTGTTGGAATGAACTATATAAATGAAGAGTGTTGCAGCAGTATTATTTTGATGTTATGCCATGAAACAATTGTTATTAAAGTTTTCTGATAAAATTCTTGAGGAATTTGTTGAAGCTTAATTTTGACTATCGATAATGATGGTGTGATGATGAAGGATTATAATATATATAAGAATGCAATTTCCAGCCATCTAGAGGTTCTATTTCTTAAAATTTTCGGACCTCATCATGGTGGTGCTCAGATGGGTTTGAACTCACGAATGCCCTCTCACCCCCTTTTCCACCTTTCAAAAAAGATCTGCGCCCTTGCTCTGGTCTCATTTATGATAGGCTTATTTTGATCATTAGTCTTTCCATCAGTCACAAAACTACTTTACCATCGTTATTAACTCCGGAGAATGCATGAAATTGCATCCCAGATTCCGAGAACCCACCCACCTTTTGACAATATCTCATTGTTGGATATTGGTATATAATAAATGAAATTACAGTAGACCCCTATTAGATTCCAGTGCTATGACAGGTATAGCAGAATGAATAAAGTAAATGACTTAGAAAGCAGTGTGAGGGTTATAGTATAGATTTAAGTGGCGGAATCAGGGGAGGGGACTGCCCAGGCCCTCTCTCCTAAATTCTGCAAAATAAAAAAAAATGGAGAAAAAAAGGAAACTGTATTCAAATTTAAGTCTTACAATGGCATTTCTGGCCATCTATTCACTTTTTTCATTATCGACAATTCACTTTTTATCATCGACGATTCACATTTTTCATCATTGCACTTTTCATAATCGACGATTTAATTTTTATCATCGACGATTCACTTTTTTCATTATCGACAATTCACTTTATCATTGACGATTCACTTTTTTTTTTATCATTGACAGTTCACTTTCATAATCGTCGATTCACTTTTTATCATCGAAGATTCACTTTTTTCATCATCGTTCGACGTTTCACATTTCATCATCGACAATTTAATTTTTTCATCATAGTCGATTCACTTATTATCATCAAATTGTTGCTTGAACGGCGTTCCATAGAAATCGATTCATGCTTTGGGATAAAGTGCAGGTAGATAATTTTGATAAAATCCATATAATTTTAAAATTCAACAATTGTTTATAATGTTTTCATAAATTTTATAAAATAAAATTCAGTCAAATACTGTATTTACATAGGCCTATTTCCCATGGAATCTGCCAACACGTTCTTTAAAACGTATATAGAATGTATATAGAATTTTAATATAAACCCCCAATTACGATGTAAAAAATAATTAATTCCATAAGAAATCAATAAGAAATTATAATTCTATAGAAATTGTATATTATTCATTCTATATATTTAACTGTATAATTTCTAAAGACTTTATAAGCAATTTTATCGAAAATCTTTCAAAATTACATAGAAAATATGAATAAAACGAGAATTCTATAGGATTTTTCTGAAAGAAAAATTGAAATTTTATAGACACTATATTTAAAAAATCTGAAGAGAAAATATATATAATCTAGAAATTGTATAGAATTTCTATAAAAAGTATATACATTTTTTTTCTAAGTAATTATCTATAGAATTATATTTCTATAGCACTATCTCTATAGAGCATGGATGGGTCATATATAGAGAAAAAAAATCTTGGGTCATTTTTCTATAGAATTATATTTCTATAGAACTATCACTATAGAGAATGCATAGGTTTTACATAGAGAAATTATTCTTGGATAGAAATGGGTGGATCCTTATAAATCGACTTTGTTTTTCCTTTAAAAAGAATAGTAAACATTTTTATAGGTCAATTTCCATTACAAATATGTGATGTTAAATATAAAACGAAAATGTATATGGTAAGGCCTAGCGTCTAAAATAGACAGTCGTTGTAGGTTAAGATATCAGATTTCAGGGTTTAAATAAACGACTGACCGAAAAACCGATTTCATTCATATGGGAACAACACACCATTTTTTTTTGGGCATAAAAGTTCGGTAATTTATTAATCCTACAAATGATACTGACACGCTATTCATCAGAGAGAATATCAGTGTGAATCATGGACTATAATCATGGAGGTTATAAGTGTTTTTGTTTATTTCTCTTTCTTTGAGATTCACAACGTTATACTGTTTTGAACAGAAGCCCAAACCGTTGCTATCTTTTAAAAGAACCCCGAGATTACTTTTTACAAACAAAATAGGAAGATATTTTCGTGATGGCCTTGTTCTTGGGTCTGTTGTTTCTTTTCGAGGTTTTACGGTACAGTACCTCATTTGCGCGCCATACATTAGCGCTCCATACCCGCCTTCAGTGTGCACAAAACAGCAACCAAACTTGGCTGAAAAAATGGCCAAGCTGGTTAATATTGAAAACTATATTGGGGGTGAATTCATTGCTTGCAATTCACATCTAGATAGTTTTGACCCTTCGACTGGCAAAGTATGGGCTCGTATTCCAGACAGCAGTAGTAATGAAGTGGACCTGGCTGTGGCCGCCGCAAAGAATGCATTTCCAAGGTAGCCTCTAGGCCTAGCTGTAGCTGGCCTACCACCACCACCACCCGAGCTAGCATAGGCCTAATGCGCTAGCGCTTTCTTATTAATTAGGGCCTAGCTAGGCCTACTCTCCTGTAATATGCCACTGCCTGTACACTTTGGAGGACGTCCTTCCTAAAAAGCCTCCTCGATTTTAGTTTTATTTGAAAATCAACAAGAGATGAAGTTACAACAATTTCAAAGATGCAAATAAATAAACAAAGTTTTGGACATGAGAGTTGCTGAAATACTGTGTCCAAAGTAACCAAAACACAAAACCTTTTCCTTTAATTATAGAAAATTTACTTATACTTAAATTTACTTTTTACTAGTTGGTCTGCTACAACAGCTAATGAGAGATGCACAATCCTAAACAAGATTGCAGATTTGATTGAAGCGAATCTAGAGAAGCTAGCCCAAGCAGAGTCGCAGGATCAAGGCAAACCAGTCTCTTTGGCCAGGGCTGTAGACATTCCAAGAGCAGTGCATAATTTCCGATTCTTCGCAACAGCATTCCTACATACTTACAACAAGTAGGATGTAATCTTTTTATCTATAAAAAATAAAAAGAATAACATGTTTTAAAAGAAATAAAAATTTAGCTAACGTATACGAAAATAGCCCTTTTATCATGAAAAAAAATCATTTAATATAACAAACATTGAAAAGAAGTCAATAAGATTAAAAATTAACTAGACAAATATGAAAATATTACTTACTCTTCTTTTTGTATGTACGCTTTACTATGTTTTTAAAAGATATTGGATATGTATTATGTTCATGTTGATACCTGTAACCAGTATCTAAGTATGTATGTATTTGAAATGCTCTATGTAAGTTGTGATTTAATGAATATTAGGGAGTTGAGGGGCCTTTACAGAATTTTAATCCAGGATCCTGAGATTGGAAGATGTGTATCTTCTTAACCATCAAGCCCCAGTTATGTACATTATTTAATAAATGTAAATATTATTAATTTTTACTAATTTATAATCTTGTCTTTTACTTTACTGTATTCCCAGGTCCACTGTCTTGGAGAAATCAGACGCAGTTAATTACACGACTCGTTCACCTATTGGGGTGGCTGGCCTAATCTGCCCATGGAACCTTCCACTTTACCTTTTGACGTTCAAGGTGGCACCTTGTATTGCTGCTGGTAACACATGTGTCTGCAAACCAAGTGAATTCACCTCTGTTACATCTTGGATGCTTGCCAAATTATTTAACGAAGCAGGTGTGTGGTGATGGGTTTGTGTGTCTTGACCTCATTTAATCCCTCCCCCAACATATCATTGTTCATATCATGAACTAACACAATGAAAGTATAGTGTATTAGTTCATGAAAGCAAAATACACTCTGTTGTTCTTACAGACTTTTTGTGTTGTAAATACAAAAATGTTTGACAACAAATATGTGCTTGTTTTTTTTTGCTTTTTTTTTTCACGAACTAACACAATGTACTTTGATTGTGCTAGTTTGTGAAGTGAGCGATGATATTTTTTTTAGTGTCTTTTTAACATCACATGACAATAACAGGCCTTTCTTTTGGCTTATTCAACTATTTATGATTTATAAGCTATATTTTACTTTATAATAATAAGTTTGGTGTAACGTGAATATTGACTTGGTTCATCCAGTCTTAAAAAAACATACTTAACGAGTTCTACCATTAGTTTGTATCTGTACAGCTTCATATCCGTAATATCAATTTGCATAGAGACATTAAGCCCTGTCTAGACACCAGCAGAGGGAATGGGACTTAAGCCCCAATCAGACAGGTCAAGCCCAACCGGCCAGAGATCGTCGGGCATTCAGACCAACAAAAAAAAAATAGGCCTATGAAATGAAATGTGTGTTTATTGAGTTGAGTTTGAAAGTAGTAACAATTGTATTTTATCAACTTTACATTTAAAGGTATTTTTCAAGCCTGAGAGTGCCATTTTCAGCCATCCAGAAGTACCTATTTAAAAAAAAATCTCATCAATCGCACAATCCTCCCCCGCCTAAGTCCTACGGGCCTTTAATGGTGGTGCTTGCCAAAGTTATCCATATTTCAATCAGCCCTTCCCCCCCCCCCCCTTGTCGGACAGCTTAGCACTCCCCAGAAAATATATCCTACAGCCACCGTGTCCAAAATATTAAATTTTATTTGACAAAAACATGCGACTATAAAATATATGCACATCATGACTATATATGGACATAAAACAGTTTTTTGTCAAGGAAAATTTTATAGTGTAGGCAGAGCTTTAGTATTTTGTGATATAAGAAGTGCATGGCCTTTAATGTTGCAGTGTTGTTTTTATTTGTAGGCCTACCACCAGGTGTTGTGAACTTTGTTTATGGGACCGGACCTAAAGCAGGAGAAGCCCTTGTTAGTCACCCAGATGTTCCCATTATCTCGTTCACAGGTGGCACCATGACAGCCCAAAAGATCATCGAAGCAAGTGCACCATATTGCAAGAAGCTTTCGTTAGAGGTATCATATGCATAAAGAATTGAAGATGAAAACCAGTTATTATTGATATGACAGGCTATCAATGCTCAACACCTATTACATTTTCGTTGTTTGAACAAATAGTTGTTTGTTTAAAAAAAAAAAACAGATGTGATCTTGTGTGACCATTGGAATGTTTTTACACTTTTGGTCTTAGTTGAGCAATACACTTCAATTTTGGAGAGATCAATTTGTGACATGTATGAGTCTATCTCAATCTCTGGCTTCCTCTCCTGTGCCCTCCCATCACTGAACCTTGAATTATAATCTTACAAGGTTCTCTCCCAAGTCCTGCACATATAGTCAAATTATCACAGCAGTGGTGGATTCAAGGAGGGGCCCAACCGGCCTGCCCCCCCTCCCCTAAATTTGTCAAAATTTTTTAAAAATTGCGAAAAGAAGAAAATTATACTCAAATTTTGAGTCTAAGGTGCCATTTCCAGCCTCTAGAGTTGCCATAGTCATAAATTTTCTTCCCTCAGCTCCAACCATGGTGGGGCTGAGGTATTATAGACCCTCCTTCTATGAAAGTCCCTCTCTGGGCTTCCCTCACCCCCCTCCCCCATTTCAAATTCCTAGATCTGCCACTGCATAGCTTCATTTAATGATATTACACAAGCTTCTTTTTTTCTTTGATGGAAATCAAGGTGTTAACAATTCTTGCCTAGCAGTGCGCACATTCATATTTAATTATGTTCTATCATTGTAAGTCTGAACCAAAGTGTAAACAATTAAAAAATATGCCTTCATAATCAACTAAAGCTTGGTAGATTTTAAATACATCAGACTATTAATCCTGCTCCCATTATTTTATTTTTATTTTATTCATTCAAAAACCAACAGCAATGAATACTGCTACTAACATTTTTTATAAACAATATATAAAATATGAATACTGTAAACAAATAGATATCATCTCAGCAACATAAATAAAGCAACACATACAAAAAAAAAAAACAAAAAAAAAACAATCATTATGCTATGGAATCCTGATATTGATAAAATGAAGATTATGCATTATCTTAAAAAATCAGCGCCAGCTATCTCTAATATAAAAGTCGTCTGTGAACATACAATACATGTTTTCAAGATGATAAATTAAGTGTGTTTTTTTTTTATTTAAGCTTGGAGGGAAGAATCCTGCAATTGTGTTTTCTGATGCAGATCTTGACAAGTGCATCAATCGTGCAGTTCAGTCTAGCTTCGCCAACCAAGGGGAGATTTGTCTCTGCAGCAGTAGGATCTATGTCCAGGACTCAAATTGAGTCATATTATTTTCATGAAACTAGAAGAAATTAAATAGTTTTTAACTAATTGATTCAGTCATTCATTAAATTATTATTCTTATTACAGGGAATATTTGGCATTCACTCATTGATTTCAAATGAAGACAATGGATTGATTGATTGATTGATTATATTATAATAATAATAGATTTATTTATTTTTTAAAAAGTGTTGTTCTCTCAACAGTCCTTGAATGTCTTATACTAATATGTCTTAAGTCAATATGTCTATTGTCTTATTATGAGGTTGATTGGTCAATGTATGTGAATCATCAGGTTGATAGATAAGTTGAATGACTGATTAATTGATGAAATGTTTAAATTGATTGATTGATTGTTAAATTGATAATAATAATAATATTTATAATAATAATAATAATAATAATAATAATAATAATAATAATGATAATTATAATAATAATAAAATTTATTTGGAAAAGTAAAGAACAATTTTCCAGGAGCAAGGAATATGTTCAGTATAAACCCAATTAGAAAACTTCTCTTACTTGTCAGCTCTTCCATTAAATAAGATAAATTGGCCAATAAATGAGATAAATTGACATTTAAAAAAAATAAATAAATAAATCTATTAATAATAAGAATATATTAATAATATATATATATATATATAAAATATATAATAATTAAATATATTAATAATAATAATTATTATTTATATATTATTTATTAATAATTATAAGAGTTGCTTCTCCTAACTGCTTCTCCTAACATTTAGATATAAATAAATTAATTCCCACGCCTTAAATCTTTTACTTGGAAACCCTCTGGTAAAATGTTAAAATCACAAACCTGTAAAACAAATACTGTAGTATCTCAACTAATTCGTACCACTATTCATTAGATTCCATATCAGAATATCAATTAAGTTTGAGGGCTTAATAACAATTATATTGTTGTTCATTGTTTTGTATTAATCTTCCACTCTGTTTTTGCAGTGTGATGTACTGATTTTCCGAGGACACAAATAGAGAAATCTTAATCTTGAATAACTTTACTTATTGCATTGACTGATAAAATGATTATTCAGATACTTTTTATGTTCCACCTTTACCTTAAATGCAAAGTTGATTTTGGTCAATTTATCTCTTTAATGAATTGTAATTCTTCATTATTTATCAATCAGAATATTGTTTTATTTATTATATTTATCAATCAGTTACTTCATTTCTTGTTTGTTTGATTGAATATTTGATTGCTTTATTGATTGGTTCTTGCAGGAAAATTGTAGTAGGCAATCCAAAAGACTCGGCAACTACTATGGGAGCATTGATCAGTGAGGATCATTGTGCTAAGGTCAGGGGTTACGTGCGTATAGCAAAAGAAGATGGAGGCAAAATATTAATTGGCGATACTGTAGATGAGCTGACATTACCTAAAGAAAATGAACAGGTACATAAAGCTCAGTAAAAACTATCAGTTTTCATGTGATTTGTGTGATGTGCCCATATTTTGTAACCATAATGTTTGATAGCGTGGACAGAGCCTTAAGATTAGGCTGAAAAAAATGTCGGATTGCCCAAGCATAGTGGCATTTAGAAAGAGGTTGGTCAGTCAGCGTTTAATTTTTTGCGCCAGACGAAATATATTGATATCGCCATTATTAAAATGATTTTCCACCAGGCTGATATCTATATTACTGTATTAAAAATTACTTTTATTCAATAAACATATGGAACACATTACAACAAGGGAAACATTCAGAAAACTCCTTAAGATAACATTCAAAATAAATGACAAGGGAGGTGACAGCTAGAGCCCAAACAGATTACAGAGGAAAGAAGACAGGAGAAGAAGTGAACGAGGCGACAAAACGTTACAGACAAGGATAGAAAAAAAATACAAAAAAAATATTGCGCAGTACTGTAAAAATTGATTAATTTTTGAAAATATAAAAATTAAAATTGCGATTGAAAATAATTGGATGAAAAATGGAAAAGACTTAATGAAATATTGCACTTAAAAAAAAAATGTTTTAAAGGAGGGGGCTCTAACATTAAGTAGATCTACTGTATAATTTTATTACATTTTTATTGTTTTCACTGAATGATGAATATTTTGTGTTATTCTATATAATCATATGCATGTTGTCTTGTATGCCAGCTATGTTCTTGATGGGTATTTAAAAGCATGTTTCATTTTTAAAATACTTCTTAGGGCTACTTCATGTTGCCAACCATCATTACAGGCTTAGATGACCAGTCAAGATGCATGCAGGAAGAGATCTTTGGGCCTGTAGTTTGTATCCAGTCATTCGCAACTGAGAAGGAGGTGAGTTTTGCGTTTGGTGTCTGCTTTGTCTTTTTATGATTTTTTCCCCCAGTAAATCATGGGTATTAAAACATACGACCTCTAAATGTAAATAATACTGTAACTTCTGAGGTATTGTTGCAGTGCAACAGTGGTTGTCAGGTCGTCAATAGCTAAACTTGATACCAACGTCATAGACTTATCCCCGGCAGTAGTTTAATCACCATAAATATCCTGGGCATACCTTAAATTCTGGAAAACAAAATTAATGTACGGTAGTTTCATAGTATTTCACAAAATTAATCTAGTTCACAATTAGTCTAGTTTCATAATTTTTGAAAGCAAAATTAATCTAGTGTCATAGTGTTTTTTTTTGCTAAACCAATTAAATACATTTTGCTTACTTGGTACCTTTTGGCAGATAATAAAAAATATAATTTGTTTGAGATAAGGGAGAAAAAAGCAATTTAGGAAAGTGTTTGAATATTCCTAATATCTCAAACTCTAGAACCTGAGATATGCCTCTGCACAAGGGTACCTCGACACTTTGCATCTGTAAATGACAAATCAAATTGATCAGTAGTCTAAAAAAGTTACATGGATGATCAAAATTTTAACAGTGCTGGATGAAACTTTGCTCAGTGTCTAAGTTCCAGTATTTTATTTACTTTTCTTTAATCCTATAAATAAAGTCAGTTAAAAAGCATTCACAAGTTGACTTCAAAATATTGTACATACCATGCTTAAGGGTAGGTATTCGGCCTTTAGAGAAAGTTGAATGTCCTGGCTAGTTGTCAGTGGTACCAGAATAACTAATTTAAATATGAAATCTAAATTTGAATAGTATATGTGTCTATTATATGATATCAATTGTTTGTAGTTTGTAAGAATGATGAACTGCAAATGTGTGTGAGATTTATGGTGAATAGATTAAAATAACCAAGTGGTTGTGAAATGAAACAGTTAAGTAAATAATATTGGTGAATGTTTTGAGTTGGAAAAAAAATTATGTTTCTTGAAATAACCTAACAATTGTGGAGCACTATAAATAATACTATAGAACCTTTTAATTAAAGAAAACATGGAACATTTAGAACACACATAAGCTATAGTCAAGCGATAATCTGTGTCCTCAAGGTCAGAAATCAAGTTATACAATATATACTTAACATTTTATGTTCATTTTATTGTAGTTTTGTTTAGAATATGCATGATCTATTTTCAGTTTCTGATGAATTCTTTACATTGTTAGCTCTCTTTATGTGAGGTTCAATGTAATGTGTGTTAAGTATGTTTGGTTATATAATACTAATAATATATATTTTGCAACACCCTTCCAGGAATTAGAGTTGTTGTAGGCTGTTTATGGTTCCTTCTCTCCGATCAATTGTTAAGTTTATTTGGCTTCAATTTAATTGCGGATGTGGTTGGTATCGTATTCTTCACAAGGAATGCGACACCCACTTCTGGAAGGAGTTATTGTAGGTTGTAGACAAAGAACCCTTCTAATCTTCTTTCTTTTTAATTTTTATTTATAGCGAAGTGAGTGATATGTACACTACAACAAATTGTGTATGTTCGTATGATGATTTGTTTGTTTTTAGGCTAAAAAATTAAATGGGCATTACAATGAAGGGTTACTTCATACCTAATTAAACAATATTTATACATTTTATAAAGAGTACATCTGACTGACTACCAAAATAGCAATTTTAATCTGATAACTATAATATTTGTAGGCCATTGATAGAGCCAATGGAGTGAAGTATGGCCTATCAGCAAGTGTGTGGACAACAGATGTAGGAAAAACACATCGTGTAGCCCAGAAATTGCAGGTAATTCTACTATTTTAAAATTGTGATGTTTTGTACCGTGTACAGGTACTCTCCAATTTGAAACCCCTCTAATGAGAGCCTAATCTAAAGTGTCAAGTAACAATATTCAATCTTTTAACACAAATCTATTTATTTAGAAAAGTCTTAAAGCACACACTTCTAAAGTAGATTTTTCTGGAACAGGTGGGACAGCTCTTTACAATGTTTAATTACATCACTATTACTGGCAACGTTAATTACAGGCATTGATCAGGCCAGTGACGTTTCTTATGTTGGTTGATTCAGAATTGTGTTTTAGTACTTTATAACTGAAAATGTCCATTAGTTAAAAAAATTATTACCTTTGAAATTAATTATTTAGGTTGGCATGTATACAGTATATTATTTTCAGTTGAGTTCACCTTTCAATATTTGCAATCAATTAACTCCAAACTTAAATACAGTATCAGTCAAGACAACTAACTCAGTTCACTGATTAATTTTCTCTGGTGGCTTTTTAAATGGAATGTGATAGTTTTTGATGCTCATCTGTACCTCATATTTAATGAACTGATTAATCGATCAATTTAAAAATAACTTCATTTTTTCATATTTTCCATCTCTCTGTGTTATTGACGTACTCTATGTTTGTTAAGCTAGTACCCTGCAACAATTCTATTCTAGATATTCCTTGTTCATATTTTCTGTTCATCCCTTCTGTTTTCAATCTATGATAATTTCATTTTTTCGTATTTCAAAAATCCAAAATATGAATAAAAATTATTATACATTTCAAGTAAATATAATGTTATGGCATAGAACTGTAGCTTGGGGGTAGAGCGCTTCCTTTCCAATCCAGCAGTTCTCTATGGCGAGACACTAACAGGAAAACGAAATAAATAAAAGTTAATGTCTTGTAAGTAAATGTTGGTAGTGATAGATTGATTAAATTTAATCATTGAAACCCTATTAAATGGTCATGTTTTATTTCAAATATCAAAAATATGCAGTACAAAGTATTATTGATATCTAATGTCAGTCATCACAACATCCAGAGGGTTGATTGATTGCTTGATTGACATTTAATCCGCTTTATATTGTGGCGTATACAGTAATTTTAAAATATTAATGTACATAAATTAATATTTATTCAGTTAAGATCAGTCTACCAGCTAAGTAACAAAATATTGATTGGTAGGTTTGTGTTACATTGTCAATGAATAAGAATACAGAATTTTTGTATACTTTTTTCCACTCATGAAGGGATCAAGCCAAGCCTGCAGCCCCATGAATTTATGTCCGCTGCAATGCACCATCAGTAGTTAGACATTATTGAATGTAAAATGTAAAGAGAACCTCAGAAAATTTAAAGGATGAAGAATGAAAATAATTAATTCTATATGTCAACAGATCTCATATGGCTTGTTGTCTGTGATCATTTTTTTCCTAATATAGAAAGTCATACAATAGAATGTGCCATAATAATGACTGTGTAGGTATAATTTGTTACAAGTTGGCAACAAGGGGAATTCTCATCACCAGCTCTTGCCTCACATGAAATGGACTGTTGAGTGCCAAATTTGATCAAACAAAAACCAGCTTAAAAATTGTATTTTCAAGCTGGACCGTCACTGAAAGATTCAATTGCAATATGTTTGATATCTTAAAAAAAGTCTATTTATCTATCGAATGATGTATATGATGACACTTTATATTAATTTTGTGACAAGAATATTGCCAAAAAAATATATTTTTTATTAATTTTTTGGCAAAATTTAATAATACATGTTTTATTAAATAAATACGAAAAATACTAAGCTAACAACCTTTTCATATGATACTTTCTCAAAAACTGACCATATACAAATGAAACATCTACAAAAAATTATCCATTTTGTATTTCTGATTTATAGTTTGTGAAAGTCATCTCACAAAAATGTCAAATTTTACACATTTTTTAAACCAAAACTGTATTTTGAAGCTAGTACGTTGCTACTGTAAAAGATTCAATCTGAATATATTTGGTATCATACGACTGGCTATGAAAAAGTATCTATCAAGTGATGTGTGTATGATGACACATTACACTATGTTAATGTTGTGACTCAAAAATTACTGTGTCTGTTAAATCGTCTAAAATTTAATGGAGTTAGGGTAGAAGATATTGTTTATAACAATGGACACATTTTCAATGATTCATAGATTCAAGAGATTAAAGGTTGATTTAATTTAAATTTCTATTCAGACTAAAAATATGAAGACTTTTGAGAGGCCTTCTAGGGGGCCTAGGCCTGTCGCTCTCGAGACTTGCCACATCCAGAGTGGTCGCTGTTGATTTGGGGTCATATTCAGCTTACCAAGTCATTTTGTTGCAATTTCTGTATGAAATAATTAAACTGTTAGACAAACTTAAATTGCTGAATTGTAGAATAAGATGTTTCTTTTGACTACGATGGCCAATGAGTCACAAGAACGTTATTCGTATGACTCTCTAATCTAGGGCTAGGCCCGTGCTCACGCGAAGATGCTATGCAAAAATGTTCAAATTTTCCATTTGTTTCTTTTCACTACATTTCGAATCTAGCGGGTCAATACTGTGACGTTTATTAAAGAAATATTTACCAAGGTTTTTTGATAAGGTATTTTAAGATACAATATACAAATAAATAAGTTTGAGGAGTTTCAAGACAAGACTGTCAAAATTTACTGAAGCGGAGGCATATTATTGTGTGAAAAACTGCCACTTAGCTGTTGATTTGATAATATAATGGCTTCGGTTTGGTGACTATTTTGGTCTATTGAATCTTTCAGTGACGGACCAGCTTTAAAATACAATTTTTGGGTAAAAAACATGTAAAATTTATAAATTTTTTGATCAAATTTGGATCTAAAATCCAAAATTCAGCATGGCAACATCCCATTCCGTGTCTAGGCCTAGTGATGAGAATTTATCAGTTTTCAAGAAAGTATCAGTTTTTAGTTTAGTATCTCTCATAAATAAAACACATATTTATAAATTTAGCAAAAAAAGTCATAACAGTTAAAGTTTTTTGGTACTTTTCGGGTCACAACATTGACACAATACAGTATGTCACCATACACATCATTTGATAGATAATTTTAACAGCTTTTGTATGATACCAAATATATTCAAATTGAATCTTTTGGTAAAGTACCAGCTTTAAAATACCATTTTGGGGTAAAAAAGTGTAAAATGTGCAATTTTTGTGGGAGATAACCTTTGACATACTATATCTCCGAAATACAAAATGAAAAATGTCTGAAATTTTTCGTATGATACCAAATATATTCAAATTGAATCTTCCATTGATGCTAGCTTCAAAATACGATTTTTGGGTAAAAACCTATAAAATTTGTCATTTTTTGGTAAATTTTGGCATTTCAATCCAAATGCAGCATGGCAACACCCTATTCCATGTGAGGCAAGAGCTGGTGATTAGGGTTGACCTTTTTTACCAGCTTGTAACAAATTATGCCTACGAAAAAATAGCTTTTGAGCACTTTCAATCTGATGGCCACCAATCTATTATTGGTATTCGTGTATTCTTCAGATTTTCCAATAAGGTGAGGATAGTGAGGAACAGTGCAGGGTTGCCTTTCAAATATCACATTCCACTCCAATGTTTAACCAGTTTAATTTTTTCGAACTTGCATCACAAGAATTTGTTTAAGGCTTGCCATTCCAAACCCAGCATCAAAATGACCACAAAATGAAAATTGACTTTTTAATATACAAGTACAGTATTCTTATTCTCCACATTATAAGCTTTAAAATGATGGATCATATACTGGTTATTGTCAAAGTTATGGGTAACAATATTATGGGTTCTCTGTACTAATAGGTGAGACTTTTTTGTACCTTCATATCAAACCCTCTGATTACCAAAAATGGTGATTTTGAATAAAAATTTTGGCGAGTTACCGCACCATCTGCCATGAAAAAATAGTAATTTCATAATAAAATAAAATTTAATTTTTATTACGCCCTCCACTCCACTGAAA
>NW_022706010.1:477199-481964 GCF_011630105.1 Anneissia japonica
GATTAATTTAGTATTATACAGTAGGTAAACCACGAGACATTTTTAAATTATTTCGACTGCTGTAGTTTTACGCTATGTGCAATCTTGTAAGTCTGTGAATGAGCTATATTATATAGGTGGTATGCAATTTGCAGGTGGATGAAAGTTGTTTTATTTTTATTTTATCATATTTTATTAATTTCGGCAAAACCTAAGACAAACAACGCAGTACAACTTTGAATGTGCCGTGGAGTGGCAAAAGAGGTCAGAGAACTATTGTCACCAAAAGGTGTGCCCCTCTCAATGCTTACAATAAACATACAATAGAATATAAAATATACAAAAAAAATTACCAAGAATTAAACAGGCCTATATCTTTAAAATGATTTAAAAAAAATATTTTTTTAAATTTAACCAGCTTTCACATACAAAAGCATCTCTGATATTGACTGGGAGCCTATTCCACAGACGAGTAAATCTAGTTTGAATACAATACTTTCCACTATCAGTTTTTGATGCAAGATGCTTAAAAGTTAAATGCCTACAATTAACAGTCAACATATTTAAAATAAAACTTTTGTGTAATTTATATAAAATATTAGTAACAAAAATAACAGTAAAATAATCTCTATTTGATTCAATAGTCATCAAATTTAGTTTTATGAATCAGTCAGCATATGACTAAATCTAAGACCCGTTGATGTAAGATCAGCCTACTCGTCCTTCTCTGAATTTATTATGTTTTGATTAGGAACAGGTACTGTATATTATAAGCATTGGGAATGAGAATTGTAGAAAGTGGGTGTGGAAATTAGTAATTCTCGAGTAGGTATTTGTTGTGGTGGTGACAGACAGAAATCAACTTTGTTTTAATAACATTTTAGAATAGAAATAGAAAAGCAGAAAACATGCACAACTAAATTATAAGTTGTTAAATAATCTAAAAGGCATTTGTATAAATCAAAATTGAAAAAATACTGACAAATGTGATACTGTATATATGAAGTAATAGTATAGATTGATGATGAGAAAACTTTAATGTACAAGACATATTGTATACAGTAACCAAACAAGATAGATAATTAAAAATATCTGTTTTTATTCAAAGATGTACTAGGATGTGACTGCAATTGTATTGAAATCTTACAAAAAAAAAAAAAAAAAAAAAAAAAAAAAAAAATATGTGGAACTTGATTATTGTTTTTTTTTTTTTTTTTTTAATACTGCATCATTAAGCCAAGCGCTCACTGTACCCGATTGTCGTTGGCCTGCGCATTTTTTATAACGACGATCCATTAATTTCACCGCGTCATCTAGCATTCACAGGGAGCAGATTTGGATTAATCGTACAAGACAGTGAGCACTTGGCTTTACTCATCGTAACATTGAAAACAATTCAAGAGGTAAATCATAAAGTAGGTTACCAGATGAACAAATAGCTACTGTATGATGGGATTAGGGGAGTTTTAAAAATAGAACATTGGCTCTTTACCAACAGGCTATTAGTCAAGAATAAAGAAATGAAGTATGGTTGTAAAAAAGGAGCAGTAGAAAGCTATTATTAAGTAAGTAGAGCTCTGCATAGTACACTATAGGAAAATTATTATACGAAAGTTAGATTTAATGCTTGAAAACATTTCCTGAGAGCCTGGAAGGGCCAAAGAAAATTTTTGAATGCATTAAATCTAACCTAAGTATAATAATTTTCTGCTAGTGTAAAATGAATGCTCTACTACAGCAATTGCTTTACAAGTCAATCGCCGTCTTTTAATGTTAGTTTTGATAACCAACTGTTGTAGCAGTCATCAGTTGATATAGTGATATGATCAGTACAGTGTGTGTACATATGTGCGTATGCTGATTTGTGCCCTTGGTATGTGTTAACTACACATCAGCAGTACAGTACGGATACAATAAATAACTATTCTAATTTGTATTGTGTTAGAAGAACTTGTTTGTAGTGCTACAGTATTTTGATAGACATTCGTCAAAGAAATAAACATTTCTTAAAGCATTCAAGAGAGAACAGTCACTGACTTTTTGGTCGGTGCAGACGGGTAAAAATCATGCGATGATTTCATAACTAGGCTAGTTTACGGCCTAGTAGTAGGAGGAGGCCAGGGACGGCTTCCTACCTGGCTGTATGCATACATCTAACTTCATTCCTTGAGTCTTTATAATAGGTTTAGATTATTCCTATTAAACATTCAGTTTGTTTAGTTTATTAGGGTTCATTGATTCAAGGAATTCCTTAATTGTTCATACTTAATCTTGAATTTTAAGTAACTTTCTTCAGGTTCTAATTATCCTTGTTTTACAAAAGTAATTTTCGATTACAATTCAATTTTCTTATTTTTTTTTTGCACACGAACCTAAAAAATTAAGCCAAGCGTCAACTAATTAAAAAATTATTGGACTGTGGGGGATAGGCAAATAACATTTGGAGTTGCAGTGATGACGTCACATCGACTTATAATATTTATTATTATTATTATTATTATTATTATTATTATTAAATAAAAGTGGAATAAATAAGAGGGAAAATATACAAAACAATTGTAACCCAAGCTCACAAAAGGGCTGTAAACTCGTCCTCAGGCCAAAATGAGTTTTATGTTATAATGGCAACATATATCATTTACTTTAAAATGACAGTTAAATGAACTCAATCAGGTGTCTGGAAGCAAAGTTATGACCGTTTGAATAATTGTCATCTTATCAACTTTCTTTCTATTTTTGGGAAAAATATTTTTATTTTCGGCAGGTTTCTATTCATTTTTCACTAGCTCCCATCCGAAAATGGCTAAATTTTACCTCAAACTCAAACTTTCTCCGCCTATTCTGGCTATGGAGGCTTGTTTCTCAATACAGTGCGGTGCGAGTTTACAGCATTTTTGTGAGCTTGGGTCACTGGTGTTTTGCCAATTCCGTCTATGTTCAATATAATTTTGATCATACCCATTTTGCTTTTTAACTTTGTTTAACTTAATAGATAAAATAAACCTAAACTTTATGTTAATAATATTAACTAAATATATTTGTTCTTGATTGTGTTATATCTTACAGGTTGGTACAGTGTGGTCCAACTGTTGGTTAGTACGTGATCTCATGATGCCTTTCGGTGGAGTAAAGGCATCTGGCATTGGTCGTGAGGGTGCAAAGGAATCTTTAGAATTTTACACAGAAGCAAAAACAATATGTATTAGCTACTCATAGTCAACTCAGTAATAAAGAATCAGAGCAGGGACGTAAATATGCATAAGCACATGTTACACATATGAGGCATGTTGTGGCAAAATGTCTAAGTTGTAGCAAAAATTGAAATTCAAGTTGTTGGTATTTTCAGATACCTGAGTATGTGATCTTTAAAATGAGGGTCATTTATTGAAATTGGAGTCTAATGGGTTATCCTGGAATCTAATAGGTTATCCTGGAATCTCATTATACTATATTTAGTTTTATACATATTACATATTTTCCTTTTCTGTTTTTGAGGTAAAAAATGAATAATTTCAAATTAAAACAATGGGATCCAGGGGGAAAACACAAGGCTTCAGAAGTTTCATGAGCTCCAGTTTTTTTATATGGCCACAGCAGGAATAAAAAAAAAAGCAGGTTGGTACAAACAGATGAAACACATATATAAATAATCCTGTACTAGACGGGAATTGAACCCAGTACCCCTGGGTCCCTGGAATTGGAAGGTAAGCACCACCAAGCTACACCTCCATGTTTGATTTATGTTGGCTTTTGTGTTAGGAATAGAAACTCGCATAGAGGTGATGACAATAATTGGCCTAAAGGATGTTTGGATTTCTAAAGAATCTAAGGAAGCAGTACACAAAGGGAGGAAGCGAGAACCAGGTTTTGATGTTGCTCTGTATCTTAACTGTTCTTTGACAGTGTTCTAATAAAAAAAAAACTGAGACAGAATCTAAATGCATCTTTATTTTATTGTTGGGATACTCATCTTACATTTAGGATTCATTGGTTTAAGTTGTACAAATTAGGAAAAAGCACGAATAATTAATTTTGCTCTTTACATTGTAGTCAAATGTAGAAAGACAGTAGCACAAGATTATAAATCTGACAAATGTTTATTTAATTTCTAAGTGTAAAAATTGTTTACTTAACTTGAGTATTTAAATATACAATTGCTTCGTATAACAATCAACCACATCACCATCATCCCCGAGAAGAAAAAAGTCTTAAAGAACTGGATAGTGACACCATCAGCCTGCTAGAAGTGATGGATTTAACTGTTAAAATGTTCAACACCAGTTGTGTAATTCATACAAACAAACGGAAGATATAAATATCGGAGTTCTGACTCTTTCGGGAGGCACCCAGTCAGCCCGGGCCACCCTAAAAAAGAAAATTATATTCATTTCTGGCCATCTTGAGGTGCCATATAGCCATAAAATTTCGAACCACAGCCACCAACATTAAATTTTATATTACAAGTACAATACTGATAGCCTTTGGCCCACAAAGGCTATTGACGAAACACAGTGAATTAACAGAACATAAAACTTGGAGAATGTGCCGCCGAATTCTGTCTGACTGTGGTTTGTTACATTCTTTTAATAATAGGTCTTTGTATTTATATTGTGCAATCGTATATTTGCAATCATTTAAAATTAAATCCGATTGAAGTTGAAGTTTCTCAAATAAAAAAAATACAACTCGTGTAACAATGATCACAACAAACAGCGAGTAATAACATGTGCAGTATAATGCTATGTTGTCAAGGCTAGTGTTGCGGGTTCAATTTCCACCAGGAATA
>NW_022706010.1:482056-492337 GCF_011630105.1 Anneissia japonica
TCAGTATTCTGATCTCTTTCACTGTATATATAATCAAAAGGCCAGTCCATTCAGTCATAATGTTCTTATTTCAAAATGAAAGCCAAGTTTCGAAAACCACTGTGTGTTATACAGCAATTTAGCATTGTTATCAATTTGCGTACAACGAGTCAGTCGTTCTGAATGATATAAAATACAGATTGAGTTTTTATTTGTGGTACTGTTCATTTGTCATTTACTGTATTAAACTAGTTTGTGTTCGTATCCTCTGGATCACCATTGAATCTTTGCACAATGTTTCTGCTGCCTGGCAACAGCGATATTAAAAATGCAGATGCTGTATTTCTGTATGCACGGTTGGTGACAGAATATATTAAAACGTTCCACCAACTATTTGAAATCGCCAGCCAAAGAACGAAAAATAATAATCTGTCATCGATAACTTTACCGCTGATAGCCAAATATGAGTGAGCAATTAAAAATGGCAACCAAGCAACATTAAATGCACCTGTAACGATAAATAACGTTTTAATGGCCTTCCTCTCATGTCTAGAAATCACCGGTGGATTGCCAGTTGACACTTCTGTAATCTTACGAATGTGCCGTCTACTTATGAAAAATAGTCTGATGTAAAGAAGTAACATCCCGATGGCAGGAACCATGATAAATGCGAATAATGTAATGAGGTTGAAAGTTTTGAACTCTGTATCGCCCCATGCCACCATACATGTACAGAGTCGGGGATTATAAATTACTGAGCCGTCACCCTTTAGAATTGATGATAATGTAACTAAAATACAGGTGGAAATCCAAATGGTGGTGACCACACAGAGAGCGCGTGGTCTAGTCACTAGCTGTATGTAGTGCAGCGGTTTCGAAATAGCAATGTAGCGATCGACACTAACAGACATCAACGATAACAGAGACACGCCGCAGAAGATACTTCCAGAAATACCAATCACTTTACAGAAGGCATCTCCATAAGGCCACGAAGAAGTAATTCCAGGAATGATCGAAAACAAATCGTTTAAAAGTCCCATGCAGAGATCGGTAAATGCAAGAGATAGCAGAAATATCTTTGGGACTTCAGACATGGACTTCAGTCTGTTTAAGACCAGAATACTCAGAATGTTCCCGCCAATTGTCAGGAAGGCGCATAGGATCAAGAATAAAGTTCGCAATGCGATAATGAGAACGTGAGGAGAACCTTCAGATACACCTGTGTCGTTACCCATTGTATGAAATCCTCGATGCGCAACAATAATTGCCTGCAAGGAGTAGCCCACTCCTGAAGTTGAAGCTTTCTAAAATGTCTTTCCTGTTGATGATTCATACAATGATCTCTGATATATACACGAGTTTAGCTTGGCGTAATTTGAGATTATTTTATACATTGTGTCTAGAGGTTTAGCCAAATATTAATTAACCAGAGTGATGTGACTGCCGTTTAGAAGTTATTGCTCAAATGTGCCATTCAGCGTTTCGTGTTTCTTTAATATAAAGGTAAACTTATATTATTGGTAAATTTGCTTCCTACATTAAGATTTAAAAAACGAAATCGTTTAGTATTATTCCTGGTGCGGTTCAATATGATAACGGCGCACGGGCACCATCTTGCCGTATTCTAAGTTGGTGGTGCCTATATTGTGTGTATTTGTGGCGCGAACGATGCGGAAAACTGTGCTCATTAATATTCACCACACTCTGTTTCGAACATTTCATAAGTCGACTAACGAGATGCGTAATACATTTTAAAATGAGATACGCCCCCTAAATTGAAGCTAATTAACAGTAAAGTAAAATATTGATCGTTAAGGTTTGATGTAGTTTCCAATTACAAGGCTAAGTGAACAATCTTCTGAGCTATGCAATTATGCCAGAGCTAGAAAATGTACTCCTAGTTCTCTGAAGACAAAAGGTTGTAGGCATTTTCTTAAAGCTTTTTTTTAATTATTCACTTGATAATGTTGGACAGAGCATTAGTTTATGTTGAAAATGTACATCCGATTATGCAACTGTTAACTAAGGCCTACTACATACATAAATTGTATGGTAACTTGTGCGCAGTTATATACTATGTATCTTGTAAAATTTCATTGATAGTCCAGCTTCTGCTTTGTGTTATAGTCTGAATAGTTTTGCATGTGGTAACGTCAACACCAGGTTAAGAGTGCACTTTTACATTGTACAGTTTTATAAAGTTTTCTGCTGACTGTTAAATTCAGTTGTCAAAGTTAATCAACCAAGTGTAAATCCCTTACGTTGTAACGTAGAGTTTCTCTCTCTCTCTTCCCCCCCCCCACCACCCTCTCTCTCTCTTGCTCCCTCTCTTGTGGTGAAGCCAGCACCTTTATTCAAACATTAAAGAAAGCATTTGCATCGTTACAATTATTTTGTTTATAACCTGTCTATTTTGAAAATTTTTTACATCTTTGTTTTTATATGTTTATTCACTTATTTATTGACATTACCTTGTGTTTCTGCTCTAAAACGTAGCTCATTTTTGAGTAGTGATAATGCAGTACATGTATTTTTTGTTTTGATAGATTCTAGAATCTTTGATTTATATATACAACAGGCTACCAATGTGTGCAATTCATTTGTGTTGTTACAGCCTGTTGTAACAGTAGAGTTGTATGTATAACCTGAGTTTGGAGCTCTCTCTTCTTGAATCTCGTATGTTTTTCAATCGTCAGGTTTGGTGGGATTGTCCTGCTTCCAGAACATGTCCTGATGTTGTTTCTATTGTATTTGTTGTCTTTCTTGTTATTGTTTTCTTGGATTTTCGACACTTGATATGTGCTTCGCAACCGTGAAGAAAGACGCATTATAAACACACAGTACCAATACTAGTACGTATTGTACTAGTGTAAATATATTTATGTTTTCACTGTGTGAAATAAAATAAACAAGAACTTGAACTTCATCTTTTTTCCCCCATTTTTTTCATTTATTGAGTGCTCTTTACAAAGCGCTTTATCGTGACAACAAAGCAAATCACAGCAAATAACAGACAACACAATAAACATTTCAAAACAATTCATAAACGGTGAACTGGTTTAAACCACAAAACAGGTTGGTCTAATGGCAACAAAATCTTTGCAAACATGGTCAATTAAAAAAAAAACAATGCTTTGCTGTGAATAGTTTGGTTAAGACATTAATGCTTGAATATTACAATGGAGACCAAATTGAAATTCAGTAGTTTTAATGCAGATTCAAAACAGATAACTTCAGTTTCCATCTCAGGGACAAAACGCTTTAAACATCTTTGAAAGTAGGCTTACGTGTTGTATTACTGGATGAATACGATACAAGTATGTCTCTTTGAACATTAGTGGACTGAAGATTCAAAGAGACGAAAACTTCAATACATCTTTATGTCAAAAGCAAATATCTCGTGACAACAAGTGTATTGTGACAGGCCTACTTATATCCGAGCGCGGTATTGATTTTTTTTAACTTACTGATGAAGATTGATGATAATGTTTTAATATAACCTTCTCCCATAACCAGCATCTTAACAACCTCGATGTTTTTAAATCATTAAAATATATTTGCAAAGACTTGTTTCTGTCATTAGACCAACGTACGCTAACCACCAGATTACAATGCACTGTGCAATTCTCTTGAAAAAATATTATAAATGTTCATGTTTCATATTTTTGGACATGTACCATGAAAACATTTAAGATTTGCTTGACTGCAAGCAAGATGATTCAGATCTTAATTGTAACTCATGTTTAATCATTTTTAGTTTATTATAATTAATGAATACAATATAATATTTGAAAAAACAGGAGGGAAGAAGAATAGGAAAGAAACTTGAAGAGGCTAAACTTATTATACGAAAAATATATATAACAATAATCAATATGTCATTAGTTGAGCACTAATTAAATCATCAGAGGTTAAGTTGCCAGGTCTATCACGTTTCATAATTCGACATTAAATCCAGACCTTTCGTGATTTCCAAAATTTTATTATATGAAGAGAGTAATGTTAGTTAACATAATATTAATGAACTTTATACCAAAATGTTAAAAAGGTATCATTTCGTATGATCGAACATCATGATATACGTATTATGTACATTCTGTTTGCAAGTGTGTACTGTGAAGTACTGTCCTAGTGAGTGTTCACTGTTCTATATTCTATCATTCTATTTTTCCATCGTTTATGTCATATGATCTGCCCATCTCTATTTTGCCATAACTATTTTACTGTCTTTCAGTGTCTTATATGATACTGCATCTGATTTTATCTCAAATAGATGCAAATAAACAGTTCTCATAATAAATAAGAAAAGAAGAAAGACTCATTCTTAAACAACGGGAAAATAGTTTACACTTTAAAAAGAAGATAATAAATTTAATACGGAAAATCCTAAACAAAAACTGAAACAATCAGTTCTGTCCAATTGGTTTTAGTTTTAGGCACGAACTCAGATCTTCGGCACCGTTCCCCATGGCGAAAGACGGGTAAGATGTAAGAAAAAGAAGAATATGAATCGTATTTACAGCGCCGGTGTCACGAAAATTCGGGTACCATCGAGAAATTAGGTTCCAGACCTAAATTCTCGTTTAAGAGAAAATTTTGGTTTTGTCAATAAATTAGGTTCCACTCTAATTTTATGAACCTTATAGTAGGCCTACAGTGCATAAATATTTCCTTTGTTTGAAACTAACGACCGATCGTTATTAATGGGGTGAACTTGTATTTGGAACAAAACCGTGAAAATAAGCAGTAAAAATACGATTTTGAATGTCTTTTTAATGCTTTAAATCGCGTCCACACTGCAACGCTGAATTAATTCTTATCACTGCTGTAACAGCAGCGCGAAGATTGTCCATGTTACCGCCTGTTCGCAGCCAGGCTTTGCATCATGACGTATGAGTGACTCTTTCATTTTCAGCCAATCAGAGTAGAAATATGTATGTTTATATATAATAAATTTAATGCAAACTATTAAAAATATATTGGAAATTAAACTTGATAATATTGCAAAAATTGTTTTGCCAATGTTCGAAAAGATAATGGTCCCTAATATTGAGAATTTTCTAAAAATTTAGGCCTGGTACATCATAACCTGTTATGTCCTGTTAACTTTGAATGTTAAAGTGTTTAACATATTGCTCTGCTTATGCCTCTAAATTAGCTCACATGGACAGAATTCACTCAAAATTGTGGTATTTCATTTTTATTTATTTTATTCAATTTCTATACAACAAAACCATTACAACGAGAATACAATACTTTGAGGGTGTATAAAATATATAAAAAATGAAATGTTAAAATTTTCTCATAAAATGCAGTAGAAACAAATAAGCTTACAATAAAATATAATGAAATCGTCAACGAAATAACATTATAACATTCATGCATTACAAGTGCTGAATACAGTATATACAACAAAGAGCCATTAGTTATATTACTTAAAACTGTATACTGTATAGGTTGTTCTATATACAGGGAGATAATTATAGGTAAGTGGGTTCTGGCACATTTTAGTTGTAAAATGACAGAATTGGAATATCGGGGATTCAAAATTAATAATATCATATAGGCCTATACTTATCAATTTAGCACTTTATATTTCATTCTCTGATCTATAGTTTATGAAACGTTTGAAAATAATATATTCAATGTCGCCAACAATGATCTATACAATTAAATTTTAATATAATTGTTTCCGCTTTCAACACAGTGCTGTGTTACCCTCGTCGACTCCGCTATCAACTAAAGTCAAATGCAGTCAGTCTCGTATCTCGTATACATTTATATAGGGTGATTATGCAAATTAGGCTTCGGATTTGGCTTAAGCAATGCCCTTCATCTTTGATTGGCCTGGCCTAAGCAAACTTCCCGCCTAGGAACCAAGGAAACTAGGACTTTCATATACATATCGACTTGTTTTTCCTTGCTTAATTTGTTTTTACCTTTTATTTTTTTCATTAATTTTGTTAAAATTACATGTGTATTAATGTGTTTAATGCACCACCTGTTGACTGCCACCGATATGAATGGTGTATTTAAATAAATTATTATTATTTCAATACAAAACCCTTAAATTGATATAATGCCTTTGCTAAACTAGGAAGAACTGTATAATAAAGAATCGTGAGGATACAATTCCACACTGTTGTCTCCAAAAACAATATCTCAACAGCGCTATGCTATATATTTTATTTTTATTTATTTTATTCAATTTCCAGGTAGGCCTATTAATTTATATTAATTGTCCCAAGGCCTACAAGTGTAATTGAAAAATAACCCCTAAAAATAATCATACCGCTCTGCTCGAGTTGCCCAACATCAACGATTATAAGGATTTCATAACTTAATTATGCAGGATGGGTAGTATTATTAGGGTTATTAAAAATGGTAATATAGATATTATTATACTACTTCAATACAATGTATTCCGTGCTTGAGAATAAGCTTTTTCTACAAAACAAGACAGGTTGTTACACCCCTGTACTGTAAATATGTTCAATAAATAAGTAAGTAAATAATGGTTTAAAAAAAAAAAAGAAATAGTCGTGAAACAGTCGTACAGACATGTGCTCCTGCTCCTGAGACAAAATATATATAAAAAAGGAAGCTGTATGTTTACACATACACTACACACAAATTCAAGGTAGAACCAGTGAATTTTTTTACAGAACATATAGGCGAACTAACGGTTGAGCGCAGAGCTTCGAATAACTCGACCAATGAACTATTCCCGCCGTATTATTGTTAGCCTAATTACATTTAGCTGTAAAGGAAATTAGTTTCATCTAACCTTCCCATCATGCTCCCTGTTTCTCGATGTAAAGTGATTTTCTTAAACGTAAATTAGCTTTTACATACTTTTTACTGATGGCTTATGCTAGATAATTAATCTGTGAAGTTAAGTTGAACATAAGGTACATGCTCGATTGTGTAAACTTTAGTTACTTTATTTTTGTAATGAATACATAGACTTATTTAATAATTGTTTACCCCGGAAGAAAGTGTTGCAAATGTGTGTCCCATAGGCTCTGATAATCCAGACCACGACATACTAAAATTAGCACGGAACTAAAATTCGTGCTGCACCTGTCCGGCTTTTAGAACAAACACCATGAATCCACATCAGGTCTGCTTCATGCGAGTTTTAATTTTCTTTTTATTTTTTTTTTATTTGCGTATGCTTCATAAATATATATAAAAAAAAAACTTTTTGAAAATATCCAGCTAAATGAACATAATCCTCGAAAAAGAGTGTATATGGTTTTTTTTTTTGTTTTTTTTGTGCAATTATTGATGTTCTCTGTATATTGTTGCAAACAAAAAAAAATTAATAATTAATAACTTCGTTTTTTAATATCTAATGTATTTTCATATAGGCCTATTTTATGTCATTTAACTTAATAAATAATAATTAAATAATAATAATGTATTTTATATCTTTTCTGTCATTAAACTTAATCTTAAGATAAGACTGTGTAACCTATTGTTTATAGATCTGGTGATTAATCACCCATTGTATAGTCTTATGTATTCTGTTAAGTTTCTCATTGATACTCATGCGCTGACGAAGGTAACAGGAGTTGCCGAAAATTTCGCTAATAAATATTTCTATGTCTCCTGCAAGTCAAATTATCGTAGCAGTTTATTTTACCCCTTCATTTTCGCTGCTTTTCTATCTTATTGTGTTTGTCATTTATTTTTCTCATTGGGCAGTGATGAATCGTAATAAATAAATATTGTAGATCTCAAACATTCTAGTCACATGCGACATTAGTGATGTCAGGTCGTGAGGTAATCCACTGTGTACCGGCGCTTGGATTCACCACAACGCCCCTTGTTTATAATGTTCGCCATGTATGTAAAAGTTCCGGGTTCGAACCAACGCCATTTTGGTTATGACGTTCAACATAAATGCGAAAGGTCTCGGGTTCGAGCCCCGATGGAGGTTTAGAATTTTCATTCTTTGTCTGATTCCTCTTTTGTTACGTTTTAATGTTGTTTGCATTATTCCGATTGTCGTTTCTGTGTGTCTACACACATTCCCAAAATCACCTTATATTATAATAGGCCTAATATATATTATAGTATTATAGTATATTATACGTATATACATAGGCCTATACAGTATATAAATAAGTAAATGTAAGGCAATGATTCCTGTATACTGCTTGGCTGAGCAGGAATGGAATTTTTCGGAAGCCATGAGAAAAATAGTTTGTGTATAGGCGGGCTAGCTAATGTAGGTTGATAGGAATTGAAGGTCCTTTGTTGGGAGGTATGCAGTAGAGGTCTGTGGTTTTAATGCAGTAGAGGTCTGTGGTTAAAATGAACTCCCACTATGGCCAAGCTTGGTATTTTCATCTGTACGATTTATTAGCTGGGTAAGCTGTTTACAAAGTGTTTCAACTCTCTTCCCGCTGCATGCGCCTAGATATGCAAAATGACTCGCTCCCAACGCAAGTAAAAGTTAATAAACCAGCACACTACCGGTTACACCCCTATTTCTTCCATCAAATTGTTTTCAGGATTCACCTATGGTTTTGAAATGATGTTTCTCATTTTCGATTATTTTTGTATGTGTATTTCCGGCCCTACCAGGACACAAAGTGTTTTTACTGTCAGTATTATTCTCAATGTAATATTGTTCAGAAGCATTGTGGCGTGACATGTTATTGATATTACTGTATATATGTATAGAACATCAGATGATGAAAGCAACTACTACCTTTGGAAGCTTATACGACTTAAAGTGTGCCTGTATTCATAATATTTCCTATAAATGAGTATTTTCAAAGCGGTTCCCAATGAAAATGTTAGTAATACAGTATACTGTCCTGTTTGGGCTACTTAGTTTCACCTATTCAGCAAGTAAGTTATTTTTTGCATTTATATTTACGTTACAATAATATACTTGAAACAAAATAAGTTCAAATGCAGATGATGCATTCAGCGCGATAAAAATTTCTGGTGAAATAATGATAGACGCAGATCGTGGGGCGGGGGAGGGGAGAGAACACGTACGTCCCCTCACACATTTTTAAGGGGAGGTTGGCCCCACGTTTTGACCGCAGTTCATAATTAAAGATTATGCCTGAAAGTATGATAAATGAACTGCATAATGACCCAGATTTTAACGGACTGAGCTGAGTAGAGAGTACGTCTTATATTATAGAAAGATACCGGTATCACTAACGTCTGAATTATCTATAATACTGGAATCGAGTGCACGTGCTTTTGTTAAAATTTGAGAAGTATGAGAAAAGGTATAAGATTTTGAGCACACGAAGTAGGTAAAATAAAGTAGATATATCAAAGACAATTTTTAACTTAAAAGTTTTATTTTCTATGGTACAATACAGATTAATTAGATCTCTATGACAGCCGAAAATCGCTGATAAAAATCATGGTGATGTTATGAGAAGATTTTTAAAGTATGAGAGTGCACTTCATTTTCACTATAATGGTGATGTGATGATGAATTTTACTATATAACAGTATCATTTCCGGCCATCTAAAGGTACTATTTCCTCAAATTTTCGTGCCTCAACCCCAACCAGGGTGGGTATCAGCTCACGAAATGTCCCCCCACCTTTCAAAACAGATCTGCGCCCTTGGAAATAATAGACAGAAAGATAGATAGAAAATCATATACTAGCATTGCAATACATTCGATATGTTTTAAGTAGATTTTCTTTTTTGTGGTTTTTTTTTTTTTTTTGACATTTAAACAATTCCAATGATGCTGATAATCTCAAACAAAATTCTATTTCTTTCATGGTAGTCCTATTTTGTTAGATAATGCTTTTGTTCAGTATTCAGTATTTATTGGACCTCACTTTAGGAACAGTGGCACACACCTGCCCGGTGGTGCGTCCATACCTAATACAAGTAAAAAATAAACATACAAAAAACAATAATTAAAATGAAAATCAAAGCAAACAACATTTGATTAAAAGGAAAAAAAATACAGTTTTAACCGTCAGTAAAGTCATGTATTATAAAGGTAAATATCGACAGAAAATAAGTAATGATATGTTTACAAACAATAATCATATATAATTGTATTATTGAAAGGCGTAATTATGATAAATATCCCACGTCAGGAACAGATCCAGAGATGCCCGAAATGGTGGGAGGGTGGTGAGTGAAGTGCGCCTGATCCGAAATTTTTGATTTCAGGACGCCCGAAAGTAACCTCGGAGGCGTTTTGGGCGATCACTTTTTTCTTTTTTTTTTCTCTCTCTTTTTTTTGTATTTTTGGACTTTCCGAAAATGGGCCGCGACCAAACCCCCCCCCCCCCCCCC
>NW_022706010.1:492587-501144 GCF_011630105.1 Anneissia japonica
CCTCTGGACTGGGAAAACCAAGCTTCGCCCAACAGAATTTTTAAGAATTTAATCATTCCCCCAGTTAAAATTGTTTCATAATTTCATTAAATATGATACTTTGTATCAGTGTTATTTAATTTTTTCTGGTTTAGTTTTTAGGTATTTTAATCTTCTTTATAATTGACTCTGCTTTAACAGCAACTTCACCGTTTGTATACTGTAAAAGAAGTTGTAATCTTGCATTACCATTTAGTGAATAGTGCAACTATACTTATTGTGTTGCTTCCACTAAATACATAAAATATACTTCATACTTTTATAGAAACGGTTGCTATGGTAATTGACATTTTGTCCCCATTAACTCAATATTATACGTCTGGTACTAAAGTTTTATAATTTAGGTGTCATTCATTAATTCTATAATTTTAATGAGAATTCATCTAAAAACCACAAGTTAATTGTACCCAAATTAACATATTGGTAGAGTTACATTTAGCATTTCACACAGAATCGTTCACAGGAGCTACAGAGTACTTGATGTTTGTACGACTACGTTGATACTGCCATGATTGGGAAAAACGCATTATATCCATTTTTGAGATTTTTTCCATGTGAATTGATCATATACCTCAAAAAAGGTTTAGAAATATGAAATTAATATGAGAATTATACATTGTATCCATCCACCAAAGCAAAAAAAAAAAAATAAAAATGGAAGAGCGCATTATATCCACCAAGATTTGAAAAGTTAGCAATCAACCAAACACAGAACACAATGATGCTTATTTAATTAGTTTCCTAGCTGGTGGAATTGCACAATACCAAGTTTGTTTTTGGTCAGAATACAATTATTAAAAGAAGAATGCATTATTCTTCATCCTTTTAGAATAAATGCAATATGTCCGTGACTAAGTACAAACAAAATCAATAGAATTCATTTCCATAACAAAAGGGTAACAAGAAACGCGTTTTGCTAAATATCTGAAAACTATGATTTTGGCTTATAATGCGTTCTTCCAAATCTCGGCAGTATAGTCAGTGTAATATTCATATAAACTCTTTTTTTTTCTTTTAATTCATGATTTCAAGTGAGTTGTTATTCATCTCTCTTGTTACGACCGGTATCCCAATGTTTTTTTCCTGCGCCCATTCTCCTGAGAATTTTGTTCGTAACGTTGATGTCGAAATGTAGCAAAAATGAGGGTTTGCATTTTTCTTTTTTTGCCATATTTAAAAAATGGATATTTTGTAAAATAGAAGTATGTGTAACATTTTTTTTCATGCGCAAGGGGGTAGCCAGCAATTTCAAAATTACGTTGAGTACAATATAAATAACGATTTAATTGTAGGTAAGAATTTTGTGTGAAAGTCATCCTAACCATGTTCCTGACCTTTGATTCAGCAGGTCACTTTTGCTTTCCATTTGCCTTCATAATGGTTGGTGACATTGGTCTCAACATTCTCCACAATATTAAAGCCTTCTTCACTCTAATAGGGTTATAGACAAACCTTCTCTGAAACCATCTCCGCTCTGCTCACAGGGAGTATACATATCTTGTTGTCAGTGCTACAACATTCTTAAGACTGATAGCCTAAGTTGCAACCACCATGACAATTTTCCTGGCATCTTAATGTAGCCCCATTATTGTTTGTCTTATGTTACATCACCCAGATTTTGAGTCCATCTTCTTGGGTAAAGTTAGTTGTACGGTGGTTCTTCGCCATCAGCAATATTTGACATTAACGCAAATTCTTGAAGTGTTGATTGTGTCTTTCACCGGTGCACCTTATACGAATTCTGTGCCTGAATATATTTCTTTTTTTTTTTTCATTTCATTTCTGGTTTATTATCAAACTCATAGAAAAATACATTGACATTTAAATGTCAACGAAAAGACACTTCATATTACTAAATAATCTACTTCTAGAATTTCAGTCAAAACACGATTTTGTCTAAAAGTCGTATGAGTCATTTGCATTATTTCTAACTGTTTGGTATTGTCTGAAACAGTTTGTGAAAAAATAAAGGTCAAGTAATCAGTGACGAAATCTGTGTCACTGACAAAATAATTTAGAATTATGATTTCTATTATGAAGTTGATAGTCCATATTTTAATACCAAAATACTACTATTTTGTTTACCCTTAGCGGTTTGAGTAGTTTTACATTGACAACAAAACATTTTCCTGCTAAACACAAAAATAGGTTTCCAGCGGGAGCGTCGTCTTCAGGAGAATAATATCTGCAGAAATTCCAAAACAGGGAAATACTTATGTTTGGGTAGTGAGACTACGTCTGAAAAGGCTAATATAAAAAGTTGCACATACATTTTATATTCAGTGATGTCTATTCTCCAACATACCATTTTTTTGTTTAATTGTAGCAAAAAAAAAAAAAAAAAGGCAGCAAACCAACATTTCTTAGACTAGGCCTCCAGATCTCCAGGCAGACTGGTTTTTTTTAACTTGGACCTAAATCCATAGTGAATTGTCAGAGAATATCTACCGAGGTCCACCGAACTATATGGATAGTGCCAAAATATTTTTGGCACCACAATAGTGTTTTGAGGAATCTTACCATTTGATTTATTAGTTTTTAAAGGAAGTATCTGCGAACAACACGTAATATTGTATATATTTTTTTTAATATTTGCAATGATTTCATTTAGTTTGTATTTGACAATCAATCGAACTTGCACTTGAACATGACCTACTGGAACAATGGTATTCAATTCTGTCACCCGGCTGCTATTATTATTGGCTTTTCCCAGCAGTATTGGGAAAAGCCATTTGTTTTTGTTCAGAATTTTATTTCTTTTTTTTTCTTGCATATATTTTTCCTATCTTTTCGCACTGTTTTTTCTGGCCTTCACTTTGGTCACTTCCCATGCTTAGAATTTTTCCGTGCTTTGCCGAAGCATAGGCCATATATCAAGGATGTGCCTCCTAATATTTAGTGTGAATCTATGGTGGAGTGTGCGTGCGAGGACCAATTAAAGTGATTTAAGGTCAAACAGTCTACACCGGATATTTCAAAAACCGGTCAGTTGATGTGAATGGAACTTACGGGAAAGTTTAATCAAGTTACAAGGAAGAAATTTTTATGTGTTAGTGACGATCTAGTGAAGTAAATTTGAGGGTATTTTCAAATTTTTGAGGACCCATACCTAAATATTTCTTTAAAAAAACTAATTGGTCTAAATGAAACACTTTGTAAAGGTCTTGTAAAAAATGGTATGGTGCGGATCTGAGGACCATTAAAAGAAAACGTCTCAGAACATATTTCGAAAACGGATTAACTGATCTGAATGAAACATTCGGAAAAAGTGTAACCAAATTACAAGGAAGAGATTATTATGTGCTGGCGACGAATCATTCAAGGGTGTAAATGGGAGGGTCATTTAATTTTTTGAGGACCCAGACCTAAATATCTCTTTCAAAAAAAAATCAATGGGTATAATTTATACCTTGTATAACTGTTTGTGAAGGTCTAGTAAATAAATGATTAAGTTTTTGTGACGATCAGGAGTAGGTTGTAGATCTGAGGACCATTGAAAGGAAAACGTCCCAGACCACATAATTCCTAAACGGATCAACTCATCTGAATGAAACATTCGGAAAAAGTTTAACCAAATTACAAGAAAGATAGTATTATGTGTTGGCGTCGAAACAGTCAAGGGTGTACATTGGATGGTCATTTAATTTTTTGAGATCTCAGACGTAAATATTTATAAAAAGTTTTCAATGGGTGTAAATGTAACTTTCTATAGTAGTTTGTAAAGATCCAGTAGTTTGTAAAGGTCCAATTTCAACTTCATAACTTCATTTCTCATTAAAGCAATGGGGATAAGCCCTATGTTCTGTTGTTCAAACAGACATAGTAAGTCTAGTTATTATTATTATTATTATTATTATTATTATTATTATTATTATTATTATTATTATTATTAATATTATTATTTACATTTTTTAAAGATTACGGTACCTTCTCATAATACATATAGAATACTCTCTAGGTTACCTCAGTTCCACTTTGTGAGGGCGTATATCAGTTGTTTAAAGAAATGTCCTGGTTGGATTGTACTTGCGATATACCAGCGGACCCTGTGGTAAAGTAGTATATGACACTCGCCTTGACAGCGAGAGATCCCGGTTTCAATTCCCCCAGGGCCACCACTACAGACAACTGATAAAGAACTTTGTCCGTTGATAGACTATGCCCTATTCAATTTTTACATTATTGTTCGTAAAAACTTTATAAAACAAGTTTCAATAAGGCACGGTGTGCAAAATGACCTTTATATGCCCCATTCGAATGCTGAAGCCGAAAGGATATTTTCTATGGTTTGAAAAATCTTTCGAATATTCTTACAATTAAGTTAACAACCAACGAACCAACATATTTGTTTGATCCCTCTTCAGAGATGTTAAAAAGGCCAAATCGGCAACATGGATGTATAACAAAGAGCACGGCTTGTATTGAAAATGTTAAATGTTTTTTTTTTTCTGATGTCGGTCTTTCATTATTACAGTGTTATATAATTTAATTACATAGTTTTACATTTTTTATGGTATCTCATGTATTCATTATTGATATGAAATTTGATAAGGGTTGGTAAATATTTAGAAATCTTTCTTACTAGTTTTTCGATTAGATCATATAAAACTAGCTGCATCAACGCTGTGAAGACCGTAAATGCTCGAATAAGCGCCGCTGTTGTCTCGAAACAGGGCCGTACCAAACCTGATATTTTTTCGCAAGCGGCGCTTTGGAATGAGCGCAGCACTGAAGCCTTTAACGAGGATAGTTTGGTAAATTCTCATGAATTTTTCATAATCATCCTTATTGAAATTATTTTGTGCATACGCTATTCTTTATATCTGTGTCAACCTCAATGATCAGCTACTTTGTGCATCGCGAGGGACCTAGTGTTTGATTTTGATAGGACGATACATTACCCACTATTCACTATTATGGATTCAGCCAATGTCGTAGCTATGGGAAGTGCATTGGGGCCCAGGGCTATTAGGGGCCCATTCATACACATACTTAAAAACAAATAATATAAATTAATTTCAAACTTGATATAATACTTTCGAAGAAAAAAAAAATTGTTTGCCTTCCAGTGCCCGCCCTAGCTCACGGAAAAATAGGGGCGGCGTTTTTTTTTTTTAAGTTTTTTTTTCGATTTTTTTTCACAAATTTTAAAAGGTGATCTTTACTTTTCTATATTTTGCACATGAAAGTTGTGTAAATTTGGTGTCTGATGTAAGGTATTACTATAATAGGCCTAAATTCATTGCAAAATATCGATTATGAGTTATTTTTATTCAGGCTGATGAATACCCTTTGAAAAACAAATAACGGAGACAGGCCTAATTGCAAGCATTACGATTTGATATTTATTTACTAATATCTTTAGCCAGGATGACACAATCATTTTAAAGAAATGTTTTTCGTTGTGGTCCTGGAAAAAAAAAATATAAATAAATAAATAAATAAATAAATAAATAAAAATAAAAATAAAAATAAAAATAAAAAATAAATTAATATGTTAATATGTTTGATATGTTAATACGTTAATTTAAAAAAACCTTTTTGTTCCCGCACATCCTATACAATCTTCAGAATTAAAGGGCAAACAAATAATTTATTTTTTAGGCCTAATCATAAATGTTCTTACCTCAGCTAACCCCAACCATGGTGGGGTGGAGGTGGTCTTCACTCTTCACCTGTGAAAATCCCCTCTTATAATGTTTACGAATCCTATTATCATTAGTATTTATTACTGGCCTAGGCCTTCAGTATAGTAGGGGTAAAAGAAGCACTTCGTACGATGATTTTTTTTTTAGAACTTTAAGGAATCCAGTATCACACCAAAGGGCTCTTGGGCTGGGGCCCTTTCACCCCTAGCTACGCCACTGTTTAAAACTACCAAAGCTTGATATTTTTCTGTGTACACTTGCAGAATCTATAGACACTGGTAACCCACGGACCACGGTCCAAAAACAATCCTGATCTGAAAGTCGACCACGAGTTTTAAAAAATTGAACCGCGAGATATCAGAATGTGCATTGTCTTTTTTCGTACTAATCAGTCAATACCAAACCAGACTAAAAATGACATTTCATTTTACGAAGTTCCCAACTAATGATGGTACAGTATAAGAGCGTTCTGTTGGTCCATTTCAAGTATAATGCATGCCCAATATGGCTTGTATATATTCACATTATATCTGTTCCGTTTATTTCTATATAATAGTACAGAAATGTAACATGAAAACTCACAATAGAATATTAGGTTGGTGTTTACTTCTTCTTTACTATAAGTAGTAGGCTTAAATATTTTGATGATTTAATTTGATATTTAAGTGGGTAGACCCAATTTTGTAGATACGGTAAACAATTAGATTTGCCTAGAAATGAATTATTTTAAAAGATCAAAAGATCAAGGAAATGACTGCAACATTGCATTGACATAGGCACCGGAAGAAAAGCGAAAACGAGGAAGACCAAAAGCAGCATGAAGACGAATAGTGGAAAAAGAAAGAAATAAGGGACGATGGACATCATTGGGAGCAGCTAGAGCGGGGGTGTCTACAAAAAGGAAGACTGAAGACCCAAAAACGAAGACCCCTATTTTTTCTCTTTTATTTTGATGATTATACACCAGGCTGTCAGAAAATCAAAATTACGAAATTTTTTTGGCGTCTGCTTGTAAAATTTTCAACGGTCTTCTTCTTATAGACCTCAAATTATTTCTCAATTATCATATTGAAAGTATTTCAAAATCATCATAAAACAGTTGCCAGGTACTTATTTCATTATTTCATCGGAATAAAGTGAGGAATATCAAGAAACACTTAAGGGTCTTCGTTTTATAGACACCCTATATGGGTGTCTACAAAACGAAGACCCACATTTTTAAAAATCTTTTTTAACACTACAATTATTTGAACTTTTGTTTGTAAAAATTACCAATGGTCTTTGTTTTATAGACACCCTATATAGGTGTCTTCAAAACAAAGACAGAAGACATGAAAAACGAATACCACCATTTTTTCCCTCAATTACCGTTTTTGGAAGTATTTCGAAATCAACACAGAACCATAGCCAAGTGCCTCTTTCATAATCTACATGGGTGGGAATAACATGAAGAATGTATTTTTCTTTTTTTTCCAAATTTTTACAAGGGGGCTCCCCACCTCCTGTGCTCTTTCTAGTCCTACGATGCAGCCTATTTCTTTTTTTTCTTTCTTTCTTTATTTAATTAAAATATTCATTTAAGGCAGATGGGGAGCTAGCACAGACACGGAGTAGATCAACAACGCCTACAGATACAAAATAAACAAATGAAAAAGCATAAGGGAATAACAAAAGAAAAACAACTTTCTTTGTTCAATTTCAAATGCCTTACATAAAATTTCAGTCACATAAAATGTTTAAATACATTTAAGGCAGATGGGGAGCTAGCACAGGCACGGAGTCCATCAACAACCCCTACAGATACAGAATAAACAAATGAACAAGCATAAGGGAATAACAGAAAAAAAAACCTATTTTCCTTTCTTTATTCAATTTCAAATGCCTTACATAAAATTGCAGTCCCAAAAAAATATTTAAATATATTTAAGGCAGATGGGGAGCTAGCACAGACACGGAGTCCATCGACAGCCCCTACGGATACAAAATAAACAAACGAACAAGCATAAGGGAATAACAAAAAAAAAATAACCATAGTCCAATCCTTGAGGGTCAATCCAAAGTCAAAATACCACTTCAGGTACTCACTGAAGTCATTTTTTTTACATGATGGGGGAGGGAATTCCAAGCTATCAAGTCTCTGTTAAAAAATGGAAATGAATTCGAGTGGGAGTACAAAAACCTGGAATTTTTTATTCACAAACTTGTTTCATGTTAAAATAAAATGTAGGAATGTTGTAAAATGTAGGAATGTTGTATAGTGACGCATGTGTGCAGCAACGGTCCTTGGGTAGTGACACTAACATGGGAAGGATGAGATAATTAAGGATCTTTGTTCGTGCTAAAAAGACGAATACTATTACTGTATATACAAAGCATGAAGTGATTTAAAAACATTATTTTCATCACGATTGAGAAAACAGATATGGGTCTTCGGTCTTCATTTAAACGTGGACCCCTGGTAATTTCACAAGCAAAAGTTCAAATAATCTCGTAATTATGATTTTGTGACAGCCTGGTGTAGTATAATTTTTAAAAAGAGAAAAAAAAATGTTGATCTTCGTTTTTCGGGTCTTCGGTCTTCGTTTTGTAGACAACCATATAGGATCTAGGCCAGATGGTCGAAATCCAGTTTGCCGAATGCCAGATTGCCGAGACCACTTTGCCAAATCCCAGTTTGCTGAGTGCCTGTTTGCCGACTTAAAAACATCCCAGTTGGTCGAAACCCAGTTTGCCGAACCCAGTTTGCGAATCCAGTTGCCTAACCCAGTTTGCTGAAAGTCCTGTACGAAGTGGTAGTTATTTCTCCATATATATATATATATATATATATATAGATTAAAAGGCAAAATACTGGAAAACAACAATGCTGT